>NC_022021.1:48579723-48601684 GCF_000317375.1 Microtus ochrogaster
CTCCTCCTCCTCCTTTTGATTTTTCAAGACAGGATTTCTCTGTGTAACAGCCCTGACTATCCTCAAACTCACAGAGATCTGCTGCCTCTACCCTGAGTGCTGGGATTAAAGGCGTGTGCTGCCAGGTTTTGACAAGAAGTCTGACTTAAGGAGTAGCTACAAAACGATATCCTGACCTAGGGTGTGGCTACTCGATGTTTTGGATATTAAGATGGCCCATAGAGGTGGATCCATGCCACTATGACCAAAGGTCAGAGAATTTAAGCCTATTTTTGCTCCTTTATTTTTAAGACAGGAGGTTTGACTCAGGGAGTGGCTGCCTACAGGATACTTGGTCTCAGGTGTAGTCACTGCATGTCCTGCCTAAACAACAGAATACTTAACTCAGGATACAGTGGCTTCACGTTTCAAGTATTAAAACAAGTAATTGTACTGTTTGCCTTTTGTGTCATGTTTAAAACAGTCTTTTGTCATCTCTCCCCCCCTCTTTGCATTGGGGTATATAAGTATATAGAAAATAAACACAGGTATAGCCAGTATTCATTGGACAGCCCTCCCGGTTCCAGCCTATGTCTCTATTTTTCTTTTGTATCTCTGTTTCTCCTACCTAATTTTTTTAAGCCTCTACCCTGAAATGTGTGAGCCCCATCGAGGCTGAACCCTGACAAACTGGGCACGTATGAGAAGCAATGAGTAGTAGATCAAAATGGCATTGACCAAAAACTTGAAAGAGACTTCAGATGAATAAGTCTCTTATTCCAGCTGCTTAGTGGAAATATGTTTTAAATCCATTTTGACTTCACAGTTTGAAAAAAGAAAACTACATGATGAAAGAAACGACAGCCTACGCTGTCGTCCATAGACGGGTCTTTAATTGATGATGGCAACTTTGGGTATAGATGTGGATAAGACGTCCAGGAAGTGCTGTACCTCTGAGAGATGTGCTTGCTTTGTGACATCTATCCCCACCAGTGAGATACGATGTCAGAGAGAAACAAAGCCTGCAGGGCGGAAGAGAAACAGAGCAACTTCTGGAAGAATGGTGGTTATTGCTTCTAACCTGTCAATCAAATTTCTGGAGCTCCTCGCTCTTGGGCTTATCAAAGAGAACGGGACTTAAAGGGGGGTTGGAAATTTTATATTCCAGCGTAGTTGTTGAGGACAACCAGGCCAGACAGCCCATAGATCATTGCAAACGCTTCCTTGGAAACGTTCAGAAAGGACCGGTGCAAGAATGAAAGTGGCTGTCAGTCAAGTCACATTCAGGGAACGCTGCCCACGCTCAGCAAATCTAGCCAAATGTTCTGCACTCTCCGTGTTGACCACAAGCCAGCGATCAATACTCATAGAGATGTTTCATCATAAATTCAGAATAAGCTCTGATTGGAAACACGATTAGGAGACAGACCATGAAGGGCTAGGTTGCAAGGACCCTGGTATAAGAAGGTAAGATCTGAGAATGGGCATGTGAGACATCAACAAACATTTAATATAGTTTATAAAGATTGCCATAAGGGGTAAACATGCACCATTGGACTGATAAGGGTTTTGTGTGTGTCTGAACTTGAACAAGCTAATAGCCTCTGGTAAGAACAGAACTCGTTTAAGAAAACACCTCCATAAAATCAGCCCATAGCCAAGTCTACAGAGCATTTTTTGATTGATATTTGAAGTGGATGGACCTGACTCTCTGTGGGCAATGTCACCCCTAGGCAGATGGTCCTGAGTCATATAAAAGTTAGCAAGCTGAGAAAACCATGATGAGCAAGCCAGTAAGCAGCACTCCTGATGTGGGATTCCCTCTCTGTATGCTGTGAATACCATTGGTTAATAAAGAAACTGCCTTGGCCTGATAGGGTAGAATATAGGTAGGCGGGGAAAACTAAAGTGAATGCTGGGAGAAAGAAGGGTGGAATCAGAGAGAAGCCATGAAGCCTTTGCCAGAAACAGACATGCTGAAACTTTGCCGGTAAGCCATTGACACACAGATTAATGGAGATGGGTTAAATTAATATGTTAGAGATAGCCAATAAGAAGCAGTTTCATGTCCACTCCAAAGCTGTTTTAGGCAGGGACTTGAAATGAGTCTTTCTTCCTTGAAGCACATCGGGTTCCCTGGGTAAGGATGCATGTTCTGTGTAAACCAATGAGCAGGGTCTGAAAGGAGGATGCCTATGACAACTCAATACTGGTCCATGGATATCTCATTTCTACATCTCCAGAGCTTGTTTTAATCTTAGGGAGACTGAGAACCACACAGGAGAAAAGAAGCTGGATCCATGTGTAGGAGCACATGAATCTCTACCCAGAGATCTCTACTACAGTATAAAGCAGCAGCCACTGCACAGAGGGCCTTCATGTGCTTCCTTGCGTCTGCCCAGCATCACCAAGGGTGGAACACCTCTAACCTTCTCCGGGTTATGTCGTGGGTCTGACACTGCAGCCTGGGATGCTTTGTTCCAGCTGCGGAAGGAGCAAGCAGGCAAACACTCCCTGTGCAACATTGCTGCCATTCACTCTACAAATTCCTTTCGCTTTGTGGGTCCCTGACTGCCTTCAAATGAGCCCTGATCCAAGTGATGATTCGAGTGCTTTTAATTAAACAGATTCAGGTCCCTACCTCTGAATAATTTAACACAACTATACCCCTGAGGGCGATGCTTTCTTAAGTAAACAAGAGCATATGAACCCAAACAACCATTTCCCAATTTTACGCAACACAGCAACTCATAATTTAAAGAGCAGCTGCTTCATGCAGCCCAGATATATGTCCCTTGCTGGTGCACAACCTGATTGCGCAGGGTCTGTGAAACAGCTTTCGGTACCATACACTGTTATGACTGCTGTGACCTCCAGCCTGGACACTCCTCCCCAGCCTATGGTCTCATTTTTCTTCCGCAGACAGCAGCTAATGTCCCACTTGAAGGCATCATACCTGGCAAATCATGTCTACGGACAACCTTGCAGGGACCGAAACTGCCCTTGGTCTACACTCACAGGGAACAGCACTTTCACTCCCTGGCCTCCCCTGGACGCCAGCATTTCATCAAGCCACAGCTCTCTCCTCTTCAACTCTTCCCTCCTCCACCCTGGCCTCTTACAGCCTACCCTTTGGTGAACTACTTAATAATCATGTTTCAAATCAGAGACTGAAGTTCACGTCCTTGGCAAAGCCTCCTCTGACTCATCCTGATTTCATCCCACCTATCATTTTCTTCTCTTGGAATGTCTTAGACTTTTCTTCAGTGGGGTTTGTCACAATATTTAATCACATATGCTCATAAAATAACCAGAAAAGCAGGGCACATTTCTATTCATCTACCTGTTGATAGCAACTGTCTGGCCTTTACCTGCGCACAGATGGTGCATTCTAATATATATATATATATATATATATATATATATATATATATTGCAAAAGCTTTTTTTAAGTTCAAGTTTTCTAGGGCATATTTCATATTTGCAGGGATGCCTCAAAATACAATATGTCATCAGAAACAAAGCCTGAGAACAAACGGGCAGGAAATGGGGTTATTAATATGTCCCCCCAGAGTTAGTAGCCCCTGTGCCTGTCTGATGACAGGAGAGACTAGTATCCCAACATACAAATGAAAGAGCAAAGTCCCCTTTAAGAATGAATCTCTTTGTTCTGCTTAGGACTTCATAGAGGTGCTACTGCCCACCCACAGTGGTGAGAGTGGATCCCCTGTGTTCTGTCAGACACATCCAGAAAGTGTTTTACAATCAAAGTGACCTCTAACATTAGCTGTCACGGTATTAAGATGTCCTGCATTTAACTGCATGAAGAATTTAACAGCAACTCTACCATATAATGTCCAGTGCCTCATTCTCTCAAAATACTCCTTAAAAGCTCAAGATAGAGGCAAGTTGGTCTCTACATAAAGGGCCCATTTCTTGAGAAGCTAAAGCTGTTCGCTTGGGGCTGGTATGTAAAGTGGTGAATATCTACTCTAAGCCAGGAAGACATCAGAGAAACAATCCCACTCCATGCCCAGTGGGTCACATATCCACAATGCTTGAGAGATCTAGCTATGCTTCCTGTCTTTCACTCAATTCTAGAACATTCCTTGCCAGAACCTCTGCTTTGACTGATGACTTGCGCCTACCTAGGAGTACTTTCAGAGGAAGGACAGGATCCAGAACTTCCCTTGGGTCTTCAGGATAACCCCAATGAGATATCAACAGATCTAGCCACTCGGTCTTTTCAAGTCTATGCAATGGCTTCACATTTCCACACCCTGTAGCCGTGATAGGTAGAGTATTGTCAATTCCCGAGATGCCTTCATGATATCCCAGTACAAAGAGCGTGTGTTCTTCTTAGTGATGCTAGTATACTAACAACACAACTTCCTCATCTCAATTCTTTCTTCTTCCTTTCACTGAAAATGCTGTCTTTCCCTACAGCATATCCTGATTATGGTTTCCCCTTCCTCAACTCCTCCTAGTTCCTTTTTCCCACCTGCCCTCCCATCCGGATCCACGTCCTTTCTGTCTCTCACTAGAAAACAGACTTCTAAGGGGTAATACAAAATAAAACATAAGATAAAACAAATTCCAATGAATTGGAATAGGTCTTTTTTTCTTGAATCATCACTGCTCCACTCTTTGCATCTAGCTCTTGATGTCAACCAGACTAAAACCAGTGGGAGTACGTATTTTGTAGTCTGAATGTTGTTTCAGACTTTCTTCAGCCAAATTAATAATTTTGTGGCTTCTAACTTCAGCCTCCCACAAAGCTTCAGGACAAGGACAAAATGTAGGTGAGCTATTTATGAGGTGTGCTGTTGTGAAACACTACATCACTTAAAGAAGGAAGGGTTTGTTTATTTTTTGTTTTGTTTGATGGTTTTAGAGGGACCAGTCTATGGTTGCTTATCCTCTTGTGACCGGGCAGAACATCATATTGATGGTGTTTGTAATGGAACTTGTGTTCAACTATTGAGAGATTGGAAATAGACAGAGGAAGGGCCTGGAACTGTATGTCCCCATCCCAATGGGAGGTGATCATTTTCCTCCCACTATTTCTCAAACATCCTCAAATAGTGCCACCAACTGGGAACCAAACTTCCAATGCAAGAGCCTTGGGGTGGTGGGGCACAGGGACAATTCAGGTACAAACAATAATACATCTGCTTAGAGAGAGATGTTGTAAAGACACACAAAGGTGACACTGAAGATAGATAGGTAATAGGTAGGTAGATAGTCAATGGCATATAGATAATAGATGGATGATAGATGCTATTTATCAGTTTTGGAGAATCTAAAATCGTCAATGATACAAGTTTCTCTGTGAATCTGTGAGGGATTATGGTGATTAGTCTGACTGGATGGGGAAGACCCATCCTTAATGAGGGCAGCATTGTACAACTTGAAGTGTGAACCGCGTGACAAAGTGAGTTGAGGACAATCAGCTGCCATCTTTGCTCTCTGGCTGGGGACGTAAAGTGCCTGGATGCCTCATTGCCCATCGCTACATCCCTTGCCATGGTGGACTGTATCTGTTAAACATTAAGCCAAAAGTTTCTGTTTGTCAGATATTTGGTGTGTCCTGGTTAGTGTTGTCACCTTTACACACATTAGAGTGATCTGGGAAGAAGAACCTCAGTTGAGAAGGTTTCTCTGCTAGGTTAGGACTACAGGTAAGTGTGTGGTTCATTTTCTTGATTAACGATCAAGACAAGAGAGGTCGGCCCACTGTGGATGGCGCCACCCCGAGATAAGTGTTCTTGGGGATATAAGAAAGCTACAGCTGAACCAGACAGTAAGCAGCAGTTGTCCATGGCCTCTGCCTCAGTTCCTGTCTTTAGTTTCCTGCCTTAAGGTTCTGCTATGGCTTCCCTTAGCGATGGACTACCCCATGAGCTGAAATAGACACTTCCCCCCTGCCCCCCAAAAAAGTGGTTTTAATTAGTGTTTTAGCAACAGTGGTTTTAGTTAGTGTTTTAGTGAACAAGGATATTTGGTCACAACAACCAGAAAAATAACAGATGATATGTAGATGGATATATAAAGAGATAGATATTTGATAGAGGGTTTACAGATTGAATGGTCATCATAATGCTCTATAATGCCAGAAAGGATGGTGGAACATGCCTCATTTAATGCCTTGTTATGTTGATGTGGGAGTGTCATATATCAATCTGTTGATTTCATTGGTTAAGCAATAAAAAGAAACTGCTTGGCCTCATAGCTTAAAACATAGGTGGGAGGAGTAAACAGAATAGAATGCTGGGAGGAAGAGGAAGTGAGCTCAGAGACTGACAGCTCTGCTCTCTGGAGCAGAGACGCCATGCTCCCGGCTCCTGGGCGGACGCGGGGATAGCTCTGCTCTCTGAGGCACATGCAATGAAGCTCCGACCCAGGATGGACGTAGGCTAGAATCTTCCCGGTAAGACCGGTGCTCACAGATTATTAGAGATGGGTTGATCGGGATATCAGAATTAGCCAGTAAGGGCTAGAGCTAAAGGGCCAAGCAGTGTTTAAAAGAATACAGTGTCTGTGTAATTATTTCGGGTAAAGCTAGCCTTGCGGGCAGTGGGGTGCTGGGGACGCAGCCCCGCCGCACCTAATACAACATTATGTGGACTGTAACTTAAGGCACACATGTAAGACAGAGCTGCATGTAGATTTTAACTATGGCCCTTCCTAGTGAATACACTCTATGGCTACCAATATTATAGACTAGGTAATTCTGCCAAAGGAAAAAGAGAGCATAGCTGTGGAGAAGCAGATCCCTGGAAGAGAAGAACAGAGGCCTGGCCAAGGTCTCCCTCTGAAGAAAGGACAGTAATAGATGCAGAGACAGAAGATATAAGCTCATGACATGTTCAAAGAACAAGGGGGGACAGGCAAGACTTAAGCTTTGACTTAAATCTGTTTTATAGCTTGGGGTCATTTGGAATAAATCATTAGAAACAAAAAGAAAAAAAAATTGCTGCCAAGAGGCTCTAAGAGATGAGGGTGAAGGCTCAAACTGATCTTTGTTCTTCTGTCAAGCAAGCGGAGCGCTGTCTATGAGCTCATGCTAATGATTAAATAGTGCTTCCGAGAAAATAGCTTCTGTCTCGCCTTTCTTGACTTGGCCTTCTCCATGTTGCATGTAACCCTTTCTGGTTAAGTGTGATCTATCCTGCCTCTCTGTGCTGGCCTCTAAGAGGACTGGATGTGCTTCCCGAGGATAAAGAGCACGATGCTGGCCCAGACACCAGCAAACGAGCCATCAGCTTTGATGGGCAGATGTGCTGTTGAGTCAGTCCTGTTTGGGACACGGGGTTTGGAAATATAAATGGAATAGAAATAAAAGCCTAGAAGAAAGGAAAATAATTGTAGGTCGAGAGCAGGGTGTGATGGAGGCCTCCACAAAATGCTGTAGGAACTGGTTATGACCATCAGGTCTGCAAAGATGCTCTGTCTCAATCCCAGCACCCATGCTTGTATCACGTTGAGGGGCCATGAGACAGACAATCTCCTTGAATGCCATGACAGGCCTGATTGACTACATGGCTCATAAAACAGAGACCATGTCCCAGTCTGATCAGAGAAAGACATGTGTGACAGTCATGGCTTTGAAGATGGAGTCAAGGAAAGCAGCTCACACTTGAGGTACAGACAGCCCTGGAAGCAGGAAAAGCAAGGTCTCACGCTGTGAGAGAATGCTCTAATTGTACCCTGTAAAGATCTGTCAATCGTATTGGTTTAATAAAATGTTAATTGGCCCATAGTCAGGCAAGAAGTACAAGTGGGGCAACCGGACTAGGAGAATTCTGGGAAGAAGAAAGGCAGAGACACAGTCACTAGCCAAGCACAGAGGAAGCAAGATGAGAATGCCCCACTGAGAAAAGGTACCTTACCACATGGCTAAACAAAGACAATAATTATTGGTTATTTTTGGTGGCAAGAGCTAGTTAATAATAATCCTGAGCTAATAAGCCAAACAGCTTATAATTAATATAAACCTCTGTGTGCTTCTTTGGGTCTGAACTACTGTGGGATTGGGTAAGACATAAACTTCCATCTATAGAATCACTGTGCCCTATAGAACCCACAGGAGAGAATGCATCTGGGGGAACTCGTTGGTTAGTCCAGAAAGATATACATAAAACTCTGACCTCAGAATAAATCCATTTTACTTTAAGCTACCTGTTTTGGGTAAATTGTTCTGACAGTGCAAACATAAAAATAAAAAAACAGTCAAACAAAACAATTGACCCAGTGAGGAGAAGCCAGAGTGATTCCTGTCCTGACTGCATCCTCAGACCAATGAGTTGATCCAGCAGCCCAGCAGGAAAACAAAGGAGGTGACAAGCACATGAGGAGGAGGTGACAGTTTGAGGCAGTGTTCTCTAACCACTGTGTAGACAGAGACATTATCACAGGGTAGCATATCTGCAGATTAGCAGCAGAGGTCAATGTTCTGAACACCCACCCAGAAAACTAGAAAGTAGCCTGTAGTGAGTGTTTTTCTGCCTAGCCAGCCAGCTCACAAACAATGACACAGAGACTTATCAATTATGAAAGCTTTGTTTATAGCTTAGGCTTGTTCCTAACTAGCTCATCCTTAGATTAACTCACATTTTTATGAATCTTTGTTCTGCCACATGGATTTTGCCTCTGTCCCCTTCTGTGTATCTGACTCATTTCACATCTGACTGGCTTTTCTGCCTCTCTTCTTCCCAGAGGCCTCTCTGTGCCCAGAAATTCCACCTAACCTATTCCTGCCTAGCTACAGGCAATTCAGCTCTAACCAACCACAGCAATATATTTCCTCACAGTGTACAAATGGCCCACAATAGCAAGTTGTTGGATTGTGGGCATGTGTTCAGTAAAAGACAGGATGCAAGTGAGGGCACCTCGACCCACAAGAACATGGATCACCATTGTACTGAGGAACCAATGACACAACAAGACTCATCCAGGTGACGGCAACCTGTTTCTCCCATTGGTTAAAGGCACAATAGGTTCCTGTAGAACCTGTCATCTTGTTGATTTTGGGATGCCAGACACATGCATGACACCTGGAAGGGCCTCATACCCACTGATTTCTTGAGCATCTCTGCTCTGATAGCTTGTCATTTTTTTATTCCATGCCCTCTTCCACTTGGAAACAAGAGAATGAACTCCCAAAGAGTGAGCTCCACTATGAAGTGTACACATCCACACTCAAGCATGAAGAGGGTTTTCTCTGCCAAAGTATCATATGACCAAGCAGAGTCGTACTTTTTATGGCCTCTCACTTAAACTTTGAGTCCCAGGAAATGGCAAGCATCCAATGTGCATGGTGACTGTAAGATAATTGTCTAATTGTTCGTCCTTCACAAGCAATGTTCAGGGACAACAACATATTTATGTTCCAGCAGCAAGAAAGGCTATCTTTACTTAACTAATAATTACGTCTAGTAAGTTTTACAGTTTACAGATGTTTCTCCTCCTCCCCGACAAGGTCTTTCCTATAGTGAGGTAAATACTGGCACAAATGTGTCTCAGCTCACTGAGCCCACATGTGCAGCAAACTGGGAGTGGCATTCCGTCTGCGAGACAACTAGTGCATCGCAGTGAAAAGCAAAGAAGAATCAAATTTCTTCCACTTAGTGAATCTAGTCTGTCTGTCCATCCATCCATCCACCCATCCTTCCATCCTATCTAACTATCAATATTTCTATCTCTTTTCTAAAATTTGAACGTGGGACTTTATGCACCAACACAAGGTGTTTATCAGTGAGCTCTATCCCCAGCCTAGATTTTCACTCCTTTTGTTTATTTTGATACTGGGTGATTCTAACTTACCTAGGCTAGCCTTGAACTCCTTCTGTATCCCAGACAGACCTAAGATTTATGACTGGAAAACTGCAGACCTAGGCCAGCACATCTTGAAGTCTTTCTTAAAAAGTCAAAGTTGAACACTTTCTAAAACATTTCTTAGATAATTTTACTTTTGAGAACTCTGATCCATAATCCATTTTTAATTGAGTCACTTTTTTCACTCTTTTTTAGTTCTTTGTATATTTTGGATATTAATCTTGTCAGATATCTAGCTGACAAAGATTCTCTCCTGTTCTGTGGGCTTCCTATTCTCGCGGTTTATTTTCTTCATTGCTGTATAGAAGCTTTTCAGTTTGGTGAGGTCTGATTTGTCGACTGTTGTCATTACATTCTGAGCAAGAAGAATCCTATTCAGAAAGTCTTTTCCTACAATTATTTATATCTTGTAAAACATTGCTTATGTTTTCTCCTAGAAGTTTCAGGGTTGTGCATCTCATGATGAGGTTTTTTTTTTATCTTTCTTGAGTGGTTTTAGAACAAGATAGTAGATACTGATCTAATTTCATTCTTCTATGTGTGGGTATCTAGTTTCCCCGGCACCATTTGTTGGATATGGTGTCTTTTTTCTAGTTCGTCTCTTTTGGCAACTGTGTCATGTAACAGATGGTTGTAGCTCCATTTACTCATGTTTAGGTCTTCTATTTTGTTACATGGGTCTACATATCTGTTTTGTGCTAGCACCATGTTGTTTTTATTGCTATAGATCTGTAATATGTCTTGAAATCTGGAATGGTAATTCCTGAAGCATTGTTCTTTTTGCTGAAGATTTCCTTTGGATATTCAGAGCCTTTGGGTTTCCATATAAATTTTAGGGTTTTTTCTATTTCTGAGAATAATGTTGTAGGAGTTTTCATTGAACTTGCATCAAATCAATAAATGGCATTTGATAGAACGGTCATTTGTTATAATATTGACTCTACAAATCTGTGAGCATGGGATTTCTTTCTCAATTTCTAAAATCTCTTCAAAGCTTTTAAGTTTTAATTGTAGGATCTTTTCCCTTCTTAGATTTATCCCTAGATTTTTTTAAAAGCTGTCTTATGAGGGTGTTTCTAGGGTTTCTTTTTCAGCATGTTTTTTGGTAGTGTGTAGAAAAGCTATTGGCTTTTGTAAGTTGATTTTCTGCTCTACCACTTTGATGAAATTGTTGATCATTTCTGAGACTTTTTAATATCTTTAGCAAATAGGGAAATGTACATTAAAACTGCTCTGAGAATTCGTCTTAGCTAAGATTAAAAAAAATAACTAACAAAAATTACTGGCTAGAATGTATGAGAAGAAAAGCCCTCAAGCTCTGTTGGTGAGATTAAATGCTGGTACAGCCACTCTGGAAATCTCTGAGAGAATTCTCAAAAAGCTGAAAGTAAATCTACCATATGACTCAACTACACCATTCCTCAGCATATGCCCAAGAAATCCCACACCCTACTCCTGATACTTGCTCAGCCACATTCATTGCTACTATATTTATAATATCTAGGAAATGGGAACAATCTGAATGTCCTTTAACAGATTCATGAACAATAAAAATGTAAAACATATACACAACATAATATTATTCACTATGAAGAAAAATAAAACCATGAAGTTTGTGGGTAAATAGAACATATACTGAATGAGGTAATCCATACCTAGAAAGACAGATTTCTGTCTTATTTGTGGTTCCTGGCTCCAAACTTCATATGTGAATAAATGACATGGAGAGCCTACAGAAACCAGGAAAGTATAAAGGGTCCATATGGAGAGGAAGCTCTAGAAAGAGGAACAACGGGATTCACATGATATGAAGTAGAAAATGGGAAGATGAAGTGGGGGCTTTGACTAGGCAGTGGGAGGAAAGTCAATAAAGAGAGACAGAGAGGAAGGAGAGACAAATAATCCTAAGGATATTTGAAAAAGACAAAGGGAATCATATTATTTTGTTTATCTAAAGTTATACGTAATATTCATGTACCTGTGTGTATATAGATATACAGTTTTGATGAAGTTATGGTAATTGCAATGATTACCTTTCCTCCAAGATATACAGACTCTTCAACAAAACCACCTCTCTTCCCCTCTCAATTTGTTGATTCGAGAACTCCAAGAGAGTCCCCAAAACAGTATAGGCCACTTCCATTGCCTTTTGTTGTCACTTAGAATTTGAAAATAAGGCCCTACTGTTAAAGATATCACGTAATTTAAACACAGAACTTGGAGGAATCCAATGGGAACTGACCTGGAAGCATCCTCCCAGAGGACCGGGTCTCAGAGTTTGAAGGCCATACCCAAGTTGCCAAAGGAGAAGAGCAACCAGCAGTCCTACCCAGTGATAAAAGGCAATGATGGGACCAACAAAATGTCCACCGTGGTACAATAGTGGGACTTTTATCTTAAGGGTAACCAACTGCTATATAACTGGACTTAAGTTCTGCACAAAACAATGGAACCTCTAGGTACTATAAACCAAGCCAATTACATATGACTGAAGAGCATCCCATCCCAGTCACCTCTTTCCTGCTACTCCTGTAAGTGCAAGTGAATTTTCTATCCATGCCCTTTTCTGATCCTGAAAAGTGAGGAGCTTAGCATAGTAGCATCATAACGTAGTCATGTGGTTTAAATTACTTGTATTTCTAATTTGTTCTTAAGTAGGTTAATACTTGAATTCAAGCCTAGACTCAATGAACATTAGATAATATTAGTTTTTCATTTAATATATAATAATTATATCATATTATTTATAGTGTGTGTTAACAGCCTTACTGGTGTTTGCTGTTTCAGAATGGCTCATACATATCAGTAATTACAAGGAACTTTTCCTCAAACCGTCTTCACATAAAGTGCTGTCTCTGAATAAAGCCAAGTCTTCTGCAATTAGCTGTGTCATGAACCAGTGAGCATGTAAGCCAACCTTAATGAAGCAAAATCATCCAATATAGCTTAGTGTGCAGTGATATAATAAATATCAAAGCAATTACAGAAGTCAGAACCTAATAGAAAATATGCAGCCTATTATGACTTAGGCTGGGCATTTTCATAAAATGCCATTTCATCCTCCCAGAAAAATAGGCACAAGGAAGCTACCTTCATTTACGTTTGAAATAAATCAAAAATAACACATGGGCCAGAAGATACGTAGGACCCAAACTGCGTGTGATAGTAATCGCAAAACACAATGACAGGACCTAGCCAATACTGCCTCCGTGAGTAGCCACAGAGACAAAGAACAGAAGTATAACATGAGGGTTGGTAATGACACAGTGTTTAAAAAAATGTCAGGCTTAATATGTACGAAAGAAAATGGCAGAGCCCACCCTTCCAGCTGGTGAGTAGAAACGGCAGCAGAAGACCAGGAAACAGGGTTACCAGTTAATCCCTGTGCTTCCAGACTTAGACTGGCAAGGGCAGCGGCATCCCATCATGGTAATTAGGTGTTGCAGGGGGCAGTTGCTTGTTCATCCCGGCTGCCCAGAACCAAAATAACCACACAGAAACTATATTAATTAAATCACTGCTTGGCCCATTCACTCCTTTTATATTAATTTAACCCATCTCCACTAATGTGTATATCACCACAAGGTTGTGGCCTACCAGCACAGTTTCAGCACGTCTGTCTCCAGTGGCAGATCCATGGCATCTCTCTGACTCCACCTAATTTCCTCCCAGCATACAGCCTACCTTTCCCCCACCTAGTTCTGTTCTTCCCTGCCATAGGCTCAAAACAGTTCTTTATTCATTAAGCAATAAAAGAAACACACAGACAGAAGGACCTCCCACACCAATTAGGGGAGACTGGGGATGAGGGCTATGGCAGTGTCTTGAATGAGAACATCAGAGGTCAGCATGGAGATCATGATGACCATGAGGAGTAAATGAAACTGAGAAGAAAAGAAAATGAAGACAGGGAAACTGACTCCTGGAAAACAGTCTTTGCATTACTGTTCTTTTAAAAATAAATGTAACCACATGCACACGCGCGCGCGTGCACACACACACACACACACACACACCTGTTGAGTCTGTTTATCAGTATGCACATATGCATGGGTTTAAAGCTACCCAATTGGGAATGGATAATCCATCAGGGGCTCATTCCTGGAGAAAACCAATTTCTCCTTCTCTCAGCAGCCATTGGTTGCCCACAGCTCTTCAATCGCTCTTCATTTAGAAGTGCAGCCTTCTGAAACTTCCCTCATTATGTTAAGAAT
The DNA here is from genome assembly GCF_000317375.1 of Microtus ochrogaster. Taxonomy (NCBI): domain Eukaryota; kingdom Metazoa; phylum Chordata; class Mammalia; order Rodentia; family Cricetidae; genus Microtus; species Microtus ochrogaster. Next base: position 48,593,754 of record NC_022021.1, read on the forward strand.
GTCACCTGCTGCTGTTGTTACATAAGTGTGGTTTGGGCAGCCATGTTATTGAGATTTCATGGGTGTAACTTCCTGTTGTGTTAGAAGCCACTTGGCAACAGGCGCCCTTGTGTTCTGATTCTCAGAAGCACTCCATCACTCCTCTGTGATGCTCCTTGAGATAGGAGCTGCATTATAGCTGTACCAGCTGGCTTTTGGCACCCACAGTCACCCACTCGCTACATTTTGACTTGCTGTGGGTCTTTACAATAGTCTCCATCTGCAGCCAAAAGAAGATTCTTTGATGAGAGAGTGAGGGCTGTACTTATCTGTAGAGTGCAGTTAGAAATTACACTGCTTTAGCAGCTAGTCTCTTTTTTATTCATTTCCTTTTACTTAAAAGCAATTTTTTATCATTTTGCATACCAATCCCAGTTCCCCCTCCCTGCTTTCTCCCCACCCCCGTCTACTCCTCAGAGAGGGTGAGGCCTCCCATGGGAAGTCAACAAAGTCTGGCACATCATTTTGAGGCACGACCAAGGCCTCTCCCATGTAGGCCTCCATTGGGAATGGGCACCAAAAGGTCAGTTCATGCACTAGGGATAAATCCTGGTCCCACTGTCAGTGAAAGTAGCCTTAAACACATTGGCACAGGAGACCACTTTCCTAATATAACCCCAATAGCATAGACACTGAGAGCAATGATTAATAAATGGGACCCCCTGAAACTGAGAAGCTTCTATAGGAGAAAGGACATGACCAACAAGACAAAACAGCAGCCTACAGAATGGAAAAAGATCGCCACCAACCCCACACTGAACAGGGGACCGAGCTCCAAAATATAGAAAGAACTCAAGAAACTAGACATCAAAATACCAAATGATACAATTGAAAAATGGGATGCAGATTTAAACAGAGAATTCTCAACAGGGGCCTCTCAAATGGCTGAAAGACACTTAAAGAAGTGTTCAACATCCTTAGTCATCAGAGAAATACAAATCAAAACAACTCTGAGATTCCATCTTACACCCGTCAGTAGCTATTCTTAGAAGTAAACACCTAGTGTCCAGTAGCCACACTGGGGTACACTGATCTTAAGCCTCACAATTGTGGATTAAGAAACACATGCTCTCCTCACTATACATGAATGTATTAAGCCTTTTTGTTACTTTAATGAAATGCCTGATGTTAGCTAGTTATAAAGAACAGCAGTTTGGCTTATAGCTTTAGAGGCTGAAAGTACCAACAGCAGTAGACTGGCTTTAATAAGGAACTCATTGGTAGCATTCCCTTGGGGCAATGGACTGAAAAAAAAACTGTAGCAGGTAAAAGGGAAAGTCATATGGTGAGTGAAGGAGACAGAAAGAAGAAAGGAGGCAGTGAGGGCCTCCCACTAGGTGCCACCTTTTAAAAGTCCACCATCTCTTAGTGTCATGCTAGAGACCAAGCTCTGACCCGTGAATTTCGGAGGAATGTACTCAAACCATGTATGAACTTAGCAGCCAATGTAAATTTTCAAAGATGTTATCCATCAACATAGGGTTCCAGGGATATGAAAATCAAGATTTTTTTTTTCTTACATTGTCAAAAGCAGTAAAAAGTGCCATGGTCAAAGTGCTACTTAATCAATCTAATGGAAATCTAATAACAAGTATTAAGTTTAGCAAATATATTTGGTGATGTGTGAAGCTTCCTTGGGCCACCCACAACCTTTCGTTAATCGATGAACATTTTATAAATACCTCACAAGGACCAGGTTCTGAGCTTGTCACGGCAGACAGAGGTGGGAACAAAGCAGGCATAGCATGTCTTCATGGATCTTTACACTATGCAGGAACCACCATGGATGGTTACCAGGATAGGTAAGGTCTTGAACAGAGGCACCTGATCCAGGCCACAGAGGAAGGAACGCTTTCTTAAGGAAGCATTACTCTGGTATCATCAAATGAACAGATTGTGTGAAAAAGAAAAGTTCTTATAATACAAATGGACAGGGACTATAAAAGACCACACGCCCCATGGCGGGAGGCTTGGGGGACTTTCCTCTGTACACTGCCCCACTTCCATTCTCTGGAATGTTTTTCCAGTTTTGCTGTCTCTATTTCTATTCTAAAGCTAACTTTAAATGCATGACCTTTCTCCGTCTCTCTTACCGACAGCTGCCACGGTATTCATCCAACTTCTACTGTTTTCTTTCTTAAACCCTAAGGAAATTTTCCTTGGCCTTAAAAGCTCAGGTGATGTGCGGTCGTATCTGAAGGCTGGCAGAATGCTAACAAGTTCACAAAGCTCATGTGTCAGGTTCCCATTCCACCAGCAGCTACTGAGTTCAGCTTCCCCGCGCCTGCTCATGCAATACTATCTTTCTCTTTTTCATGAAAGAGACCATGCAATGATACAGAGATATGCGGTCTAGAAATAGCTACCAACAGTGAGGTTTTTTTTTTCCAGGCCCTACTGACCCTTTGGACATTTCTTTTGCAGAAGTATGAAATTCATTTTGCCCATTTTAGAAATTAATTGGTTATGTGTTAGTATTGGGTATTGAAATGGCTCTCTATGTGTCTTGGACTCAGAATGGGGATTTTTTTTTTACTGTCTTCCCTTTGAACTGTTTTCTAGTCTTAGCTGTTTTATTTTGGTCCATGACCCATTTAAACCTAACACTTCTACATGGAAGACTCAGGTGCCAGCTCCCTTCTCTCACATGTGAATATTCAGTTGCAACAGCACCATTTATGTAAAAGACAATCTAAGGATCTTAATGCCTTTCTCAAAAATTACTCGGTCATCAACATGAAATCTTAAGGGTGGATTCACCATTCTATTCTATTGTTCTGCGTGTGCCACTGTGTCAAACTTACGCTTAGTCCATAACAGTCTTGGTTACTGTAAGTCTGATAAATATGAAGTCAAGAAATGGGAGGCTCTGGCGTATTCCCGTGGTTCAAGATCATTCAGGCTACTCAAAGTTTCTTGAATTTTCACGAGTGTTTGGTGACACTGCCAAGTTTTGCAAAGAAGCAACTTAGAATTTGGGTAAGATTCATGTTGCATTCACAAATCAATTTGACTTTGCAAAGAAAAGCTTAAAATTCTCAGCATTAAGAAATAATCATCTACAAAACCGTGAGCATGAAGATACAAATATAAACCACAGGAAAGTACCACCGTATCCACAAAGTTTAAGCTAAAAGTAGACAGGATGCCATGTTTTGATGAGGAGAGTTGGAGCATCTGAACTTGGTGAGCATGAAGATACAAATATAAGGAAAGTACCACCGTATCCACAAAGTTAAAGCTAAAAGTAGACAGGATGCCATGTTTTGATGAGGAGAGTTGGAGCATCTGAACTTGCTGTGAAGTGCTAGGGAGCGCAAAGGGCGCTTGCGTTGGACATCCCTAGAAAGCCGAGAGCTCATGTGGGTTTTCCATCATTCAACATCTTCAGCCTTGTGAGATGGGACCGTGTGTCTAAGAGACACATGCAAACTCATGATGCTGGAACAGTATCTGACCCTAAGCTGGAAATGATTCAAACTTTAGAATTCATGTTTTCTTTTTAAGACTTATTTATTATGTATACAGTATTCTGCCTGTATGCAAGAAGAGGGCACCAGGATCTCATTATGGATGGTTTTGAGTCACCATGTGGTTGCTGAGAATTGAACTCAGGACCTCTGGAAGTGCAGCCAGTGCTCTTAACCTCTGAACCATCTCTCCAGCCCCCAGAAATATGTTTTCAAATTAAATTTTAATATTATTGAGTTCCACATAGCACAAGAATGAAAACAAATCTCTCAGCATTGCAAGTGAAGAGGAAGCAGCCACCATAAAAAGATGCAGCAGGCGCAGGAGGACTGTGCTGTGCCATTCTGCTTATAGAAAGTCCAAAATCACACAGCATCAACTTAGAGCTCCAGAAGTCAGTGTGGTGTAGATTGACCGCCTCTCTTCAAAGTCCTGAAACATTCTGAGTATTGGCATAAGGCCATGGTAATACTGTCCAGTGGCTCAACGCACACCAACCTTGGCTTGAGATACAGAATTATTTAATATAGAATATAAACATATCCTCAGGGTATGTGATTAAAGTGCGCATGAGAAATATGTGAATTTCCTGTTTAGAATTGAGCCTTATATCCAAGTTACACCATTTGGCATACTCCAACACATGCAAAAGAATAGACACAAAGCACTTCCCATCCCAAGCACTTTGGATAATACTCAATTAGTGACTAACATGGAGGAATATCAAGAAGTCTAAGCAGCTGTCAGGAGGATGGTAAGATTCTACACTATGACTTGAGTAGCAGTTTATACGGGGTTGGCTCCATGATGATGTTTGGACATGCCCATAGCTGTGTAATTTTACTTATGTAGAGAGATTGAATGTGAAAGTCAGAAAGGCCGCTTCCTTGTGCTTTCATTCAATAAAACCTGAGCTCACAGATGGAAGAGATGGCTAGGTAGTTAACACTTGGGGCTCTTGGAGAAGACAGGCGTTCAATTCCCAGCATCCATGTCTGGAAACCTATAACCACTTATGCCTCCAGATCTAGGGAATATGATGTCCTCTTCTGGTCTCGGCAGGCACATGCATTCATGTGTACTTACACACATACTTTGAAACAGAATAAATTTGTAAAAAAAAAAAAAAAATGCTGAGCTCAGCTAACAGCACAGCACAGACACTGAACCAGTCAGACTGTAGAAAACTGAAGAAAGAACATCATTGGTAGACAAGGATGTATTCACTTAAGGAAGGACAAATTGGAAAATACTGACACACAGTATTCTTCTTCAGAGAAAAAATCCATATATGTAAACCAGAATACTCTCTATATTGTCTTTTCCAAATGGCCTAGATTCAGCTGAGGGAAAAACAAAGCCTATTTCGGCTTGAGAATGTGAAGATTGTGGTGGACGAGGGAAGGAGAAGGAAAATGTGAAGAGAGAATCTCCTCACGTGCTGCTTTGAACACGGTGTTTGTTCCAAAGCACAGCCTTTCTGGAGTCCAAGAGCTAAAGGTAAGCTGTTAGAATTGATAACATTAATAATTTTAATTTCTGTCTAATAAATTATAGAGCTACCTTATCTCACTCTCACACACTGTAAAACTGCAGAATGAACAGGACTTTACACCTACAATATTTTAAGGTAACTATCCCTTGCAAGCCTAATTCAAGAACACAGTTCACAGCCCTCCATATTCTTCCAATGACAGACAGGTAGAATTCTTCCTTCACTGTGTCCCCGAAGGGACTGAGGAGTGTCATAATTCCTGGGGTATTTTTATGCCCTAGAAGAGATTTGCTCTACCTCCTGGGTTGTGTGAAGACCCAACCCATGAAAATCAGAGAGGCAATCATGTTCCTGTCCTCCAAGTCTCCTCATGACACGGTCCTCCTACCATCAAAAGAAGCTGAAACAAAGTCACAACTCCCTGAGCTGAGTGCTGAAGGGATTGAGCCAAGCCAGGCCATGCTGATGAGGAAGGAGAATGTGAGCATCACTATCAGGCAGCAGACAGTTGCTTGTACTCGCAAACAAGCTGTAGGGCTGTCAACTGTATTCCTGTCTGCCTCGAATTCCTCTCCTAATGCCACATCATGGTCAACAGCTGTGGGGTCCAGATTATGAAGCAGTTACAGGTTGACTATGGCCCCTGCTGTCCTGACAGAAACCCACCGTGTGTGTGTGAGAGATGTGCACATTTGAACTCCCATACCACCATCCTTTGGAAGACCATCATTTAAGTTTAGGAGTCTGGACTCCACTTGTAAAACCGCAAATGCATTCTCCAGAAAGTCATTGCAGTTAACACCTTGTCTCTTGAGACAGGGCTCGCATCCTTTATCCCTATGATTGTATGAAGTTTAGCTTCCTTTATAACAGAAATTAATTTAGTATGACAAAAGAATTGATGTAAGGACACACAAAGTCACACCATTAAGAAAAAAGAGAACTATATAGACTTGCTTATACTAAAAATATAAAATATAACCTTGGGGTACAGCTCAATGGAAGAATGCTTTCTTATCATCACCAAGGTCCTGAGTTCCATACAACGCCACCAAAAACACCTATATGAAACATCTTAAACTTTTTATTGTTTGTGGCTGTTCACTAGAAGTAATTATAAGTTCTCCTCTGACTTAACAGAGTTTCCAATGTTAAATTGGCCTTTAAAATACTAAAAATATTTTTGGTTGTGAGCCTAGCCTTTAACGGCTGAGCCATCCCTTCAGCCATAGGGGCTGGAGAGATGGCTCAGTGGTTAAGAGCATTGCCTGCTCTTCCAAAGGTCCTGAGGTTCAATTCCCAGCAACCACATGGTGGCTCACAACCATCTGGAATGAGGTCTGGTGCCCATTTCTGGCCTGCAGACAGACAGAATATTATATGCATAATAAATAAATATTTAAAAAAATAAAATAAAATACTAAAAATAAAGCCCGTGGTTCTCAATGACCAGCCTGTATATACTGTTGTCTTCTCATGAAAGGGAGAAGAATGATTCAGTCAGAAAAGGAGAACTTGTCAATTTTCCATCCATATATTTAAACCCAAATTGATAATAAATGCTCCCCCAAGAATGTTTCCCAACAGAAAGGACAGCCCCGCCCTACAGAAAGTCAAGAGCAGAATGACTTCTCTTCTGAAGTTTGCACATATACCACCTGACATTTTAATTGACAACAACGTAAACCCTGCTGTTTTAAGATATTGTGTGTGTGGCAAGCTTTAATTTCAGATGTGGGCTGGGCAGGTCTCACATCCTGGATTATCATTCAACAGCGAACCTAGTTAAGCAACTGTTGTCCTTGGCATTCTCTCAGCCACCCAGGGTGCCACCTTCAAACGCTTGTTTCCTATGAAATGACTCATTTGCCTCCCAGCTTTTTTAACCACATAATATTTGGTATAAATGTGTGTGTTAGACTGCTCTCAAAACATAAATTACACTATTCATATACAAAATGTATAATTGCCCATATTCGTCAATGTCACTCCCTAATGAAAAGCTTCTTACTCGAAGCCATGAGGATATAGGAACTCATTAGTGGAAACCCTGGTGGAGGTAACCAGTGTGTGTTCAGCGTGTGCTGCTGGCAAACAGGTTCCTCTTTTTGAGAGTTGGTACATTTTAAATTTAGAATGACTTTAACATCCTAACCAGATTATTTTCTCTAATCATGTTGTCAAAAGGATATTGTCCGCAATGAGAACATTAACAATAATCACTCTGGCAAAAAAAAAAAAAAAACAAAAAAAAAAAACACTCATGGAAATACAATGAGTTCTTGGTTGTGGAATTCACAATATAACAGAACCAGTTTGTAAAAATAAAAACCTTCAAATTCTTGTTCAACTACAAATTTAAATATGTACTCCTAATAAGTGCATGGATCATGTTAAAAGTAAAGGGAATAAAGATAACTTTTAGAATAAATATATTAATTATTTTAATGACTAAGTATTCCTAATTTTCTGTATCAATGGAGAAAATCAGTTTTCCTTAGGTGATTGCATTTCTTCTTTATTTATTTACTTTTAGGTTTTTTTCCTTTTATCTTTCAACAAAGATAGAATTTTTTTCTCACATAATATACACTTGTTGGTGATTGCGGACCCTCAGACGCTGAATTTTCTGTGACCCCTTGCCTGCTGGAATAAACAACTTGTTTTCCTGTGCTTGCAGCTGCTCTGAGCACGAGACCCTCATGAGTTCCTGATGGCAGGGGAGTGGTTTCTGGTGGGTTTGCAGCTGAAAATCCCAGCAACTGGGGCATGGCCATTAGTTAAAGAGAACCCTATATAAGCTACCCTGAAACACAATAAAGGGGCATTCTTGTTTCAAGGATGACCTCTATCTCCTCTCTCTCTCTCTCTCTCTCTCTCTCTCTCTTCTCTCTCTCTCTCTCTCTCTCTCTCTCTCTCTCTCTCT
>NC_022021.1:48601784-48616226 GCF_000317375.1 Microtus ochrogaster
CTCTCTCTCTCTCTCTCTCTCTCTCTCTCTCTCTGTGTGTGTGTGTGTGTGTCTGTGTGTCTGTGTGTCTGTGTGTGTGTGTGTTTCAATCTCTAGCCCCTTGCCTGACTCGCGAACCATCCTGTGGTGTCCAGGCAGGATGATGGTACACACCCTGATGTGGTTTTCCTCCCTCTATTTTTCCCAGTCCACCACCCTGACCTCTCCTCCCATCCGAGTCCACACCCTTTCTGTCTCTCCTGAGAGAGGCCTCTAAACTTTAACATGTGTCCTCTAGACACATGGATTTCCCTGGGAAAGGGAATTAGATGAGATCTCCTGGGTAAACTGAGGTCAGGGAGCAGAAGAGGGGGGGAGGACGGAGGATGAGAACGTGAGGAAATGAGATGAGGGAGGGATGGAGAAGGGGAGCGATGAAAGAGACAACCTGATAGAGAGAGCCATTATCCAGTTCGGAAAAACCTGGTGCGAGGGAACTTCCCAGAAATCCACAAGGACGACCCCAGCTAAGACTCCTAGCAATGGTAGAGAGGGTGCCTGAACTGCCCTTCTCCTGTAATCAGATTGGTGACTACCCTAATTGTCATCATAGAGCCTTTATCCAGTAACTGATAGAAGCAGCTGCAGAGACCACAGCCAAGTTCTGATAAAAAAAATAAGGAGGAAGGATTGTGTGAGCCAGGAGGGTCAAGGTCAAGGTCATGGGGGCGTAGCTTGGACGCACAGACACAGCTGACCGGAGCTAGTGGGAACTCACAGTCTCTGGACCAACAGCTGGGGAGCTCTACATGTGGGTGACAGTTGTGTAACACGGTCTGTTTGTGGGGCCCCAGCAATGGGATCAGGACCTGTCCCTGGTGTACTTGGACTGGCTTTTTAGAACCTATTCCCCGTGCTGGGTTGCCTTGCCCCACCTTGATGCAAGCTTGATCCTACCTCAACTTGACGTGCTTTGTTGACACCCATGGGAGCCTGCCCCTTTCTGAATGCAGGAGGAGTGAATGGGTGGGGGTGGGGTTAGATAGGGAGTGGGGAGAGGGAATGGGAAGAGAGGAGGGAGGGAAACTGGCTAAAATGTAAAATAAATGAAAAAAATAATTTAAAAAAATATCCTAAAAAGAACAAAACAAAACGGGCCTCTAAGGAAAGATAATAAAACAAAAACTAACACATTAGTCTAGGGCAAAACAAAGGGAAGGAAAAGAGACCAAGGAAAAGTACAAGAAACAGTATAGATGCAGAGATCCACTTGTTCACATACTCAAGAATCCCATAAAAACACTATGTTTGAAGCCAAATATACCCAAAGGACTTGTAGGGCAAATTATATATATATATATATATTTATATATATATAAATTATGTCAATCATATGTATACATGATTGATATAACTTATGACAATAAAATATAAATAAGATATATTTTTTGAACCCTGAAAAGGAACCTCCAGTGATGCTGTGGAGTTCATTTTCTGTTGGCCATTACTGTTGGGCATGCAGCCTACCCTTAGGAGTAGTGTGTTTCCCCAGTAAGATTCCCTTGGAGAAAGCTAAATCTTCATTTGCAGGTTGTGATCCATTAGAGATAGCTTCTGGGTTAGGAAGGGGGCATGTGTCCACTTCTTACATTTCTAGGACCCCATCTGTGCATACTCATGCAGGCGCTATCCATGCTACCACAGTCTCTGAGTTCACACATGCGTCGGATCGTGTTGACGTAGAGGACCTTGTTTTCTTGGTGTCCTCCATCCCTTCTGGCTCTTTACTCTTTCTGCCTCCTTCTCAGGGGGTTACCTGATCCCTGAGGAAAGGGATCTGTTGGAGACATCCCATTGGGTCTCTGTTATCTGTTGCCATTTGCTGTATGATGAAGCTTCTTTGATAATAGCTGAGCAAGACACCGATCTATGAGTACAGCAGAATGTCATTAAGAGTCATTTTATTGCTACTTTTTTACTTGTTAGAACAGTAGTTTTGGTTTTACCCTAATTCCCTGAGCTATTTAGTCTAAGGTTCTTGGCCACCCAAGCAATGTTGCCTGTGGGTTTCATCTTGTGGAATAGGCCTTAAGTTAAATCACATATTAGTTGATTTTTTGCTTGTATAGTAATCTGGGCTACCATTTGTGGTCTCTTCGGGTCTGTAAAACATCTGTCTGGTGTGGGAAGTCCTTCTGTATATGTATTACTTTTATTGCTTTGGCCTATTATGGCAGGGCAGAATAGAACAAGGTGGGAATTCCAGGCAGAGAGACAGAGGGGAAAGTAGGTGGAGTCAGTGAGAAACCATGTAGCCACTGCAGGAGACAGATGCCAGATGGAACCTTACCAGTAAAACACAACCACATGGCAATACACAGATTAATAGAAACAGGCTAATTTAAAATACAAAAGCTAGCCAATAAGAAGCATGAGCTAATAGGCCAAGCAGTGTTTTAATTAATACAGTTTCTATGTGCTTATTTTTGGTCTGGGTGGCCAGGAAATAAACAAGCAGCCTCCGCCAATATCTGTCCAAACCCTTCCAGATTCTAAAGTCTCCATTGAGAAGTAAGGTGCAATTCTAATAGGTCTGCCCTTATATGCTACTTGATCTTTTTCCATTACAGCTTTTGAGGATGTTTTCTTGTTCTGTACATTTAGTGTTTGGGGTGCTATGTGCTTAGGGGAATTTTTTTTCTGGTCCAGTCTATCTAGTGTTCTGTATAGTTCTTGTACCTTGATAGGCATGTCCTTCTTTAGGTTAGGAAAGTTTTCTTCTATGACTTTGTTGAAAATATTTCCTGGGCCTTTGACCTGGGATTCTTCTCCTTCCTCTTATTCTTAGGTTTGGTCTTTTCATAGTACCATAGATTCCCTGGATATTTTGTGCCAGAATTCTTTTTTAATTTTAACATTTTCTTTGACTGAGGTATCTATTTCTTTGATCATATCTTCAAGGCCTGAGAGTATCTCTTAGATCTCTTGTATTCTGTCGGTGAGACTTAGCTCTGAGGTTCCTGTTCAAAATCTTAAATTTTTCATTTCCAGTTTCTCTCAGCTTGATTTTTCTTTATTGATCCTATTTCCACTTTAAGGTCTTGAATTGTTTATTGAGTTCCATCCACTATTTGTGTTTCACAGATTTCCTTACGGGATTTATTCATTTCCTCTTTGAGGACAAGTATAATATTCATAAGGAGTATTTTAAAATCTTTGCCTTAGACTTCAGCTGTGGTACAATTACCAGGTAGGGTTGCTGGACTCTAGTGGAGACAAACTGTCCTGGTTATTATTGATTGTGTTTTTATGCTGGGACCTAGGCATCTAGGTTTGGGGAGACTTTAACTTTAAATATTAGTATCTGGTCTTGTCTTTGTTGGGTGGGTGTTCTGTTCCTGGAATTCTGTTGCTCTCTCTGGTTCTTAAAACGGTGTGGTGGCTATGTGTAGCCTGGTAGGAAATTTCTGGGATTCTTCTAGGTGTGAGCACTGGAGGTTCCTGGTAAAGTGTATTTCTAGGTTTGGAGAGCTGACACTTAGGAATAGGAATGGGCTCTAGAGAGGGCTAAGAAGATTCACAGAGACAATAAAACAAGGTTTCCACCAGGATCCGCTTAGTCCCCTGGGAATGGCGACAGAGAGCAAGGAGAGTCCCCAACAGGTAGTCTGTTACAGACCTGGGATGAGACACAAAACTTGATTTGGGGGGAAGGAGGGAAAGTGAAGTTCTGTAACTCACCTCCCTATTGGCTTCTCGGTCAGCCTTGGCCAGTTCCCAGGCAATACCTGGAGTTCAGGGGCTAGGATAACAGGATGAGGGAAGAGTAATGTTTGAAGAGAAGATCTGTGTGATCCTTTGGAAATGGCAACAGAAAGGAAGGGGAAGCCACAGCAGGCAGTCAGCTGCAGAGACGAGGTGAGACAGGAGGATTGGATTTAGAGCACAGGGGGGAGAGGTGAAGATCCACAGTTTGACAACTTGCCTCATTGGCCACAGTGGCCTGCAGGTTTCCTGTGAATGCCTGCTGGAGCCACAATTGTATTTTTTAAAATGAGAAGTCATGTGTAGAGTAAAGCTGGTTAAGGGAGCCTTTACTCTAATACGCCAAGGATAATATGGAACAATGGGTGCATGGGCTTCGTTTTGTCTGCTGTCTGTGCAGCACTGTTGAAGGCAGAATAAGTCACTTAGAAGAGTTGGACTCCTGTCCCTGACATTTTACACTTGGTAGATAAAATGCTCCTACCAGAAGCGAACAGCATTGGTGGAATCCAAGTGATGTCACCAGTAATTTTAACTTTTGTTTTCTTCTTTGCAATATTTTACAGTATATATATATATACACACACACACACATATATATATCAGGATGAGGGAAGATATATATATATATATATATGAATTGGTATGTGTCCATTTTGAAATACAGTATCATGATTGGCATACCATTATTACATTTTTCAAATTAAAAATAGACATAAAGACCAGAAGAAAAGAATAGGAATCTCAGAAGCACACACAAAGACAACCAACCCGCAAATAGGGTGTCAAAAAACATGCCATGGAGAAAAGAAAGCTTGCTCTACAAAAGGAAGGAAGAAACTAGACCCGGAGGGGAAATTGGGTCCTTATCTGTCTTTAACACAAGACAAATCAAAGATTTCGATCTAAGGCCTGAAACCGTAAGGAGTTGTAGCAGAAAACACAAAAGCTTCATAACATCGGTATGAATAACGAATTCTCGCATATGACACCCAGCACTCAAGTCACGCATCGAAGTTAAACATGGCTGCATCAATCTTAAGAGCATCTACTTAACAAAGGCTATCATCAGCAACAGGGTTGCCAAGGCAACCTGAAGACTGGGGGATATATTGGCAAACCACTTCCTGAGATGGGATTAAGATCCAAATTACGTTCTGCATGGATACAACCTAACAGCAAAAACAAAAAATAACTTACAAATGAACAGGTGATTTGAATAGACACTTTACTAAAGAACAAACATATATATATATATATATATATATAGAGAGAGAGAGAGAGAGAGAGAGAGAGAGAGAGAGAGAGAATACGTCTATCATACCTCTTAAGATGGGCCTATTACAAAAGGCAGTAAAACCTAAACTCACATAAAATAGTAGTAAAATAAAAGTTTTGTCAAGAATGCATTAAAATATAAGCCTTTGCATACCACCGAGAGGACTGTGATTTGATGCATTTACCGTGGAGTTTTTTCTTTAAAATCTGAAGATTTAATCCCATAATCTCACTTCTGGATGAATACCCAAAGGAATTAAATCAGAATACTAAATAGAGAACACAAACCATCTGCATGGCCACACTCTTCCCAAATAGTCAAAGCTAGAAACAACCTTAAAGGTCTCCTGATAACTAAACAAATAAAATGTGGCAGGCAAAGTCAGCAGAATGCCATTAGCCTTTAAAAGAGGTAAAGTCTGCTTAACGCGTTAACATGGATGAGCCCAAAAGGCATTGTGCTGAGCGAAATAAACCAGTTACCGAGTGACCCCTCTTGTAGAGGTGACGAAAACTGTAGGGGTCACAGAAACTTGGGTGGGATGCCTGCTGCCAGAGACTGGGAAATAGAGAAACCGTAATTTGTTCTGCAGTGGAAAAACATCACTGTAAAACAGGGTGAGCAAGTTGGGATTATGCTTAGTCCTGCACTGTGCAGTTAAAAATGCTAGGATGCTAGAATGGAAGTCAGGTGTTCTCACACTCCCAAGAAAATAGACAGGCAGGAAACCCCTGTTCTACTGTCAATCACTCATGACAGGCATGATCCACCAAGATGACAACTGTAAATAAAGGTGTGTTCCAATGAGCTGGCAGATAAGATTGTCTTTATAGAAAATAAAAATGGACTGAAGAAAATAGAAATAGGGGATATGAAGCTATTGATAACCTAATAGCTGCTTTTCTTGTAGGGTGAAACAGAAAAAAATATTTCTTTCCACAGCTAGATAAAATTGTTCCCTGAGGACTGCTGGCTATGACTCTTACTTTGGGGCAGCTGTCCTGTCTCAAATGTCAGTTTGATTATGTGGTGCTTATCACAAGTTAACTGTATCCTCATTTTGTCTGGTCTTCTAGGGCCTAGAGTATAAAACCAGTCCAAATTAATGGCCTCTCATGAACAAATTTGACACTTTTAAGCCCCTCAGTGCCCCGTATCGTAAAAACTCAAAGTGACTGATGAGGGAAGAGAGTCTCGCTGCCCGTGGCTCTCAATTACCCAATCCTGAAGCTACATTTTCTCCAGAATTATCTACAAAGAGGAACCTGATCCCTGGGCTTTGTGATTGTGTCTGACCATGCATTGCCCATGGGGTCCATTTGCTCACGCTGTGCGCTGCAGTCTGCAGACTGAGGCATAGCTCTTGTGCACTCACCACCCCAAGGTGAGAATTAACACTGGACTTCTCCTTTTCCCTCTCTTGGTCTCTATTAATGAGAATTGGATTGTTCTTGTCACATCTCTCAAATCCGTGGCACTGTCTAAGGTGACATTAACAATCTACTGTCACTCGTTGGGAAGCATTAATTTTTAATTTTCAAGAAGGAAACAAAACAGATGCAGCCATTCAGTCAAACACTCAGAGGCAAAGTCTTGTTACTGACTATAAAAAATAGAAAAGTGACAGTAGGTTGTTAGCTCTTTCAAAATGAGCATCTAAAGAGTAATCTACAAATTTATAAATATAATAGCAAAGACTCCTAAAGACAATAGTTTTCAAAATCTTCTATTAAGAGATATGGAAAAATCTTCAACAGAAATCTGTACCTCTACAGGACCTAGACGTCTTCCAGACCCTCCAGCCTACTATTCTGGCTTCTTTCAAACATCCTGATCCTTTCTTCTATTTGAATAATCCAAACCCTTTCTCAACCCCGGAACTTTGAGTGTGCATCGTGTTCTTTGCTCTGACTCTTCCCATATGTGTCTCTGAAACCTCAGGTACACCTCAGGTACATCAAAGCCTCGTGTCTGCTCTACTCAATGAGCCCTTGGTCCACTGTCAAGTCTCAATCACCCCTCTTGGACATAGTCTTCACATCCTTACACCCAGTGGCTAATGTCTTATGGCTTATGTTTAACTGTAGCTATGGCTTCCTTAGGCCTCTCCCATGTTCAGCACCTGAGTTACACTAAATAAATACACTAAAGACACTAAATACACTAAATAAAGTGTCTGCAGATGGGAGGAAGGATACCTCTTATCAGCTCTCCTCAATGGCAAATACATACATAACATGTCTGGGACATCCGTGTGATGTGGGATTTTAAACAGAAGATTTGCAAGTCATCATTGCTTAACGTGAACACTTTCTGTTTCCTTCTAGGCTTCATGGAGGAGGCAAGAGGTCATCACTCTCCAAGGAAAGTGACAAGGTCAGTGTCATGAGGAAGTCAGAGGCTGTGCTAACTAGTTTGATGCCAACTTGATACAAGCTAGGGCCGTTTTGGAAGAGGGAACCTCAAATGGGAAAATGCATCCAGCAGATCGACCTGTGATGTATTTTCTTGGTTGATGATTAATGTGTTGGCGGGCCCAGCTCACAGTGGTTGGTGACATCTCAGGGCCAGTGCTCAGATGCTATCACGGTCCTGGGTGCTATCAGAAATCTGAGTAAGCAAGCCAGTAAGTAGACTCATCCAAAGCCTCTTCCTCTCCTTGACTCTAGACTCCTGTCCTGACTTTCCTGGAGGATGGACTGGTCCCTGGAAGCATTAGATGAAAACAGCCCCTTTCCTTCTCAGCTTCTTTGTGTCATGGTGTCTCATGCATCAACAGAAACCATAACTAAGACAGAGCCTTTATAACTAGAATCAGATCTGCCGAGGGTAGGAGACGCTCTCACCCTCCGTGCTGCCCGCAAGGTGCACAGAGATCTCTAGGGTTACAGATTTCATGAGCTGGCACTGATGCTGGGGCAGGCTTTGGGCAATGCAGCTGACTTTGTGTCTGTTCCTGCTCCTGCAAGTCACCCCTCACCCACACTCCTGCAACTAGAACCAATAAACACATTGGTTCTCCAATTAGACTATGGGAGTATTCTTCCTTTGATGTCTCCTCAGGTCCCTCTCTGAGGTGAGTACATGTTTCTTTACATCTCCCCAAGAATCATGTCAGAAAACAGCATGTAACCAAGGGCTGTGGCCTCCAGGACTGGCCTTCCAGGCCATGACTGCGGGATTAATGCACCTCTCTTCTGCATTTTTAGAGACAGGCTTTGCTATACACGTCCTGCATTGTAGCCAGCTGCATGTCCCCGTGATGCCTGTTAGATGGCATTCACCTTTGAATTACCATTACATGTGTACTAAAAAAAATAATAATAATCACTGAAGAAGCCGAGCACGCTGTAAGTCAGAATTAGTGTGAAGGCAAACCATTTAAGCCCGCAATTTGTGCATGTGCATACTCAGATATATACAAACAGCTGCAGAAAATACTTTTGCATAGCAATAACAAATTTAGACTCATTAAATATGCACTAATATAACTGCATGACTCATTTTAAGTTTCCAAAATAAATTTCCAAGCTCTCTATTATCTTAATAGAGGAATAATAGCAGGCAGCAGAGTGTGTGCCATGGAGATACCCAGTATGCTATTCAGCTTCCAGTTCATTCCTTCTACATGTACGACCTCAGGCAAACACTTTGTCATCTCAGGACCATGGGGATGGCAAAACCGCCCACTTAATATTTATTTTGAGATTGAAATGGATTGATATATTTGTAAGTTCAGTATATTTTTATTTGTAATATACTTTTTCAGACAAGTTATATATTTTATGTGCATATATATGTTGTATATACACACACACACATATTGTTTCTCAAATCAGGGTCAGGGAGATAATGTCCAGGTGTGCATGACAACATGCTAAGGTGAACACCTGTACCATGATGAATGCCAAACATCTGCTCAAGGTTTCTGTTATTTTACTTGAGAAAACAATAAAAATAAGTTTTAAAATAAAGGTAGATGCATCTTGGAGAAGACACGAGGTAAAAATGTAAGCTTTCCCAGAATTCAGTCTTTGCAGCTGGCTCTTTGGGCGATTGGCTGACATTCATTTCAGTTCACTGTCTTCCACGCCTTCACCACAATAATCCACATTCAACCCCGCTTTCTCTTTCCCGGAACTGCCGCGCACTGCGCCCTCGTGTCTGTGCTCTCTGCGCTGGCACCCAGTTCACAAGCCTCGGGCAAGGGGCTGGAGGTTAAAATACACAGACACACACAGACAGAGAGCCAGTGACACGGCTCATCCTTGAATTCCCCAAGAATGCCCCCTTTATTGTGTTCAGGGGCAGCTTATATAGAGATAGCCACGTCCCAGCCAAACCCACCAGAAACCACTCTCCTGCCATCAGGAACTCCTGAAGGTTTCGTGCTCAGAGCAGCTGTAGGCACTCAGATCAGGGGATTACAATAAATTCAGGATCTGGGGTCTCGCTGCTCCCAACATGGAACCATTTCATATCCCCTTAATCCGCGATTCTGTTACCACCACCTGTGCGCATCACTCCCTTCCCACCGGGCCAGAATCACTGAAGGACCTCAAAACAGCTTCCTTGTTATGGGAACTCTCTCAGCCTGATGCTCTATTGCATGGCTGGAACACTGTGTGAATATTGCTTGAGAGTTGACAGATACAGCACAATGGGGTGTGTGTGTGTGTGTGTGTGTGTGTGTGTGTGTGTGTGTGCACACCCACTTCCCGTGCAAGGCTGTCACATCCTTGAGTACAGTTCACACGTACCCCTCCTCCCCACAGTTCTTATGCCCTAGCATAGTGCTTTTCCACTTGCTGGATGCTGGTCAGCTAGAGCCACGCCTTTCCTAGAGCAGGCTGCTACAGGACTGGTGGACATTACCTGTCCACTGTCACAGTGACTTCAGTGTAAAGACAACCACATTGAAGGTGTTATTGACAGAAATCCATGGCTTTGTCAAGAACATGTGTCCTAATTAACCATCTAGCCTCAGACTTGTGATATCCAGGGGTCCAGTCTGCCTTCCCTCGGGATCCGGCTAGCCTGGCTCAGCACCACCCTGGGGGAGGAAGTGGATAAAGAAAGTAACACCTCTAATGAGCAGCCAACTGCGACAAGCCCCAATTCATAACTCAGCATGAGCGGAAGCTAAATCGCTTTCCTAGGTGGTAGAATGATAGGCGATTTCAGAGCCAGCCATGCCCTTGAAGAGTCCGCCCTTCTGCTTTCTTTTGCCTGTTTTCTTTGGAGAGAGTTGGTATCGGGGTATATAGGAAACCACAGAAGAACAATACGTATTTTTAAAAGACATTTCCTTCACTCTCAGGGCAGGCCAGATACTAGGGCAGTAAGGAGTCAGATATAATCAAGACAGAGCAAACCCACAGTGCACAGTACTGCAGAGAAATAAAAGGAAAATTAAAAAAGGTTCCGTCCATCATCACCATAGATGCCTGACTCCTCAGAGAAACACACAGGAGCTAGGGTCAGTAGATTCGGTCTGGGTTTTGGCTGTGTACAAAGAATCCCAGCTCTGTGGTCTGAAAACCTCAGAGGAGAAGCAGGCATCTCTGGGCTTGAGGCTATGGGTTAGGTGTTTACTTGGATGAGGCAAGGTCATGAGGACTTCCAGGAGGAAGGGATTACTGTCAAAAGCACACCTACTTAAGACAACCATAATTATAAAGCTATATGGAAAAGGAAATTGAAATCAGAGGAACACTTGAGATCAGCAAGAAAAACAAATAACTTTAGAATGCAAAGAATAAAGCAGAAAAAAATAAATCGAAGAGATAGGAGAAAGTCCAGTCAAGACCATTTGGAAGGGACTCAGAGGCAAGTGACCGAGCATACATGCCTAACATTATAAGACTGAAGAAAAAGAGGGCCCAGTGTGACAGTGAATTCAGCTATAAGCAATCTGTGGGAACCTTAAAGCTAATTGTGCCAACATCTGATCTCAGAGCAATGCGGATATAGTCACAAGGGGTGGACAGAAAGCCACTGAACAGGAGCTGGAGTGACAGATCCTGCGCAGACTGCTCTTCTTGGAAACTCAGCTGGAAGGAGACGTTAGAAAAAAGAAGGGTTTGCAACTGAGGCTTGGATGGTAAGCCTCAACAGCTGGAGGAATCACCCAGGGGCAGAGAAGAGGGCGGCCATTTTCATTAGGATAGGACCGCAGTGCCAGAAGGGTAGCATTAGAGCATTGTCAAGAAGTCAGAGTCAAAACAAGAAGAAAGGCTAGGGACTGGACACCAGACCGCACGGATAACCTTGGTGTGGGCGTTGTGTGTCACAGAAGAAGGAAACCCATCAGAATGGGTAGGCTCGCCAACACAGCTCTCATCCTACTGACGCAAAAGGGGCCTGTGTGCTCAGAATCCCGCAGTCTTCCATAAAAAGTCCTGGGTCTGCTTTTGTCATTCGGGGTTCATGGAGAAATCACTTCCTGTTTGTCTTAGGACTTTCCCTTGGGGGGGTAAGCCAGGTGCTATTCACAGCACCTTCCCAAAGGCCCTTCCATTTGAGCAGCTGCAGAGCAGACACCGCCAATGCCCTGGAAGGGTAGACAAGTGGACATGCAAGGTGTGTGCAAGCATTAGAGCCCCATAGTTGACATCAGGTGTCTTCCTTCACTTCCTTCACTCTTCGTTTACTGAAGCAGGAGCTCTAGCTAGACCCAGAGCCTAACAATTCTACCGCGTCTAGCTAGTCAACTTCTCACAGGGGCACCAAGGTCTCTGCCTCCAGAGTGCTGGGACCACAGATGCCTATCGTGTGTTGTGACAGTCTGAACTTGGGTCCAGTAAACTTGCATGGCAAGTGCTTTACCCATGAGTCTCCTCCCCAGCCCCGAGTGCCCTTTTTCATTGTAACATCCCTGACTTTCTGGTGAGAACTTGCTAAAAATAACCGCTTTCACTGTTCTTTGCGCTACAAATGCTAAAACACAACATCAAATAATATTCTCTCCAAACAACTCCTTATTTTCTGACAATGTGATATGACCCCATTGTATCATTTATGCGGGCCACACATCTAATTAAATCTGTATTTATTTCCATTTCTTGGGCTGGAATTCTGCAGTTCTGAAAATGATAAATCAGTGTGGTTCCTCTGCAAATGAGGGGTCTCCCTCTCTTTCTCTCTTCTCTCTCTCTCTTCTCTCTCTCTCTCTCTCTCTCTCTCTCTCTCTCTCTCTCTCTCTCTCTCTCTGGCACACACACAGGGGGATGGAAGGAGGAAGGAGATGTTTGTCCACCCCTTGTTCTACCTGTGTAATTAGAGATTTCTATCACTATGTGTCCCAGGGTCTTCTGTGAAGGGTGACATACTCTAGGTCCTCTAATAAGAATATGAGCATCCTATGGTACGCATTTACACAATGGGCACGGGTTCATTGTTGCGACTGATGAACAACAAGGGTAGCCTCCAAGACTGATGGGAGAGAGTAGAGAAAAGGCCACACATAAGTTGTGTGCCTTTTGATTCCAGAAACCTTGTTCTGACTGGTTTTTATCATTTCCTTTGCTCCTTCTGCTCAAAGACTCTCGGGGCAGCACAGGAAGATCTCGGGAGGCTACAGTAGGCAGCCAACCTCTCTTTTAACGATAAAGTATTCCCTCACACTTACCACGGGACACTCTGTGAACTCACTACCGCTGAGTCTCCCCCAATCAGTCCAGTTCTTACACAACTTCTGGTTCCTCCCCAAAATTCTTCACATAAACTTGGCCATACAAACAGATTTTCCAAAGACTTCGCTCCCTAAGATGCCTGATGCTTTAATTAGCACAAATGTCCTCCAGGTCTTGGATGTTGACATCATTTGCCAATTTCCCTCCCACTGCACTGGCCAATAGAGTTTTAAAGGCTTGCTCTCCAGGAATGCATGTGCCAGCTCGGGATGGCTCCGTCTTACGTCCCTCTGGGTTGGCACCAAAGTTGACAAAAATGTAAAGGAAGTTCAGCAGCTGTATGTGCAGGCCTGGAGAGCCTGCCTCATTGGCAGTGTGGCCAAAGTCCCAGGGAAGCTGGGAAAGCTGTCGTCCTGTGTCCCCATGTAGTTCTCTCTGAAACATTGTCAAGTGGCACACGGGAGACACTCTTAACCTCATATTTCCAACTTGATGTGATAGAAAGAAAAGTCAAAGATAATTCTCAAACATGTGGGCTGAAACACTGCTTTCCTTGTTTCTAAATATGTGATCATTTGCTGAAGGAAAATCAGTGTGTGTGCATGTGTGTGCGTGCACATGTGTGCAAGTGTATGCATGTGTGTGCATGCATTGCATGCATGTGTGTGCGTGCACATGTGTGTGCAAGTGTGTGGGCATGCATTCAATGCATGTGTGTGCACATGTATGCAAGTGTGTGCATGTGTGTGTGCATTGTGTGCTTGTGTGCGTTGTGTATGCATGTGTGCATGCATGTGTGCATGCATGTGTGCATGTGTGTGTGAGAATGTGTGTGAGTGTGCATGCATGTGTGTGTGTGTGCATGCATGTGTGTGTATAAGAGAGAGAGAGAGAGCAAGAGACAGAGAGACAGAGTCAGAGAAAACAAACCTTCCTTGAGGGAACATTTTATCAGAATGTTTACAATGCATCTTTGTTGAGAATGCCCAAAGTCTAAAATTGCAATGTTTGCACTTCATATTTTTGCATTTTTATCTAATTTTGACAACATTCCCTTCACCTCACCAACTTTTTCTCACACCACCCCCATATATGTGCCCTCCTTAAGTAGGAAGCCCTACTTTTGAGATAAACTAAAACTAATTTGATACTGCTGGAAAATAAATTGAATCATTAAAGCTAAACTGAGTACAAAACTGACCCTGGATATATAAGAATTTGGCTTAGGATAAAGAAGTCTTTAAGTCAATATGAGCTGATGGATTATTCAGAAGGTAGTATTAGTGTGGCTAGGTTTCTGTTGGACTAGAAGGAAAATATAACCTGTCCTCATCCCACCAAAGATCATTTGAGATTAAACTCACATCACAAAAGTTCTAGAAGGATATTCATAGATAAATTATTTATAATAGTAATTTCGAAAATGCTTTTTAAATTAGTATACACAGCCCATAAATCCCAATAATAAACTTGATATCCAAAATTTTTAGGACCAGCAAGATGGCTCAGCAGGTGTAGTCATTTGCCACAAATCCTAATGATTAAGTTTACTCCCCAGACCCATACAGTAGAAGAATGGAACTGAGTCATGTCTGAGTCATGTAACCTTCATGTGCATGCCATGGCATGTGTGTGCACGTATACATGTACACACAGAGACACACACGCGTACACACACAGACACATATGCACACACACAGACACACACACGTACACACACAGACACATATGTACACACACAGACACACACACGTACACACACAGACACATATGTACACACACAGA
>NC_022021.1:48616341-48618337 GCF_000317375.1 Microtus ochrogaster
ATGTACACACACAGACACATATGTACACACACAGACACACACGCGTACACACACAGACACACACACATACATACATACACAGACACACACACGTACACACACAGACACACACACGTACATACACAGACACACACACGTACACACACACAGACACACACACTACACACACACAAAGCAAATACAATTTTGATGTTTAAAAAAAGAATTTAAATGTCTATATTGAAACTGTATACTCTTTTCATGATTTAACATTTTACAGATTAAAATTTTATAAACAATAAATAAAGGTGAAACAGGAGTGAATTCTCAGATACGGAAGGGTAGGTAAATAAATAAAGGCCAGAGAAGACAGCAGACACAATTGACTTGTAGGTCAAAAGAGAGCTGAAGTATAGGTAACCCATGTGTCAGTATCCAGGGACAGATCACTCGGGGTGTATCCCTGAGGGTGGTTAGCTTGCTGTAGCCCCTTCCCGTCTTCCCGTCTCTGCTTCCTGCATGCCATGATGTGAGCAGTGTTGCTCTACCACAGTCACTTGCAGCCATGATGCAAGGGTCCACATGATGCAGGTCCATGCAGGGCCCACAGCAGTGCAGTGAGTCAACCATGAGATGAAAACATGAGCTGAGATCACGAGGGGGGTGCCCTTCACACCCTCTCTTAGCCTCTCCAGCATCTGTCACGGCAACACAAAGACTAATGCACATGGCAAAAACTCTAAACCAAGGGGACCCCAGTGAAACCCCCAAAGCAATATAGGCTATTACCATGGCCCTTAGGGCATCCCAGGAAAAGGTGGTGAAATCCTATCGTTGAAGACTCCACACACTTTAGACACAGTGTTCGAAGGAATTGATCTGGTTCTGCAATGGGAGCCTCCTCCCCAAGGACTGACTCTCCTAGGTTCAGGAGTTACATAAGCTGCCCGGGGAGATAGCAATCTATAGTCCTATCTGGTTTTAATGCCTACAAAACACAGCAGTGGCCAGTATGGAAATCTATTTCAAAAGGTGCAATAGTAGTACTTTCGTTCTGGGGTAACCAATCGTCACCTACTTGGATGTAAGGGACGCTTGACTAGACCATGCTCATGCCTGACACAGTAAACTTAGCCAACTACCTGTGTATAATGGGGTCACTAAACCTATAGGAGAGCCTGCTGCTTCCACCATCCTAAATCAGGACAATCTCCAACTCCATTCTAAAGGCTAATCTTATACCCAGAGATAAGCATAGCTCTCAGCTCTCATTAAAGAAGCTTTGGAAGCAGATAGAGATCATTTTAAAAAACACAGAAACTGGGGTGCCCACTCACAAATAAACAAACTTACAACCTCTATGCCCATGGTTCAAGGAATGCAGGGAAAAGGGTGAAAGTCATAAAATCAGGTCATCTACTTCAAGATAATCTCTTATTAAAAAAACACAAATGGGGAGTCTGGTGGATCTGGGGAGGAGTGGGGAGACAATATGATCAAGATAGATTGTATGAAATTCTCTAAGGGTTGATAAAATATGATATAGAACTTTTAGTCGTTCAAAATTAAAGAAATGCAAATGAAACACAGGGCTGTGACTGGGGAGATGGTTCAATGGGTAAAGTGCTTTCTGTGCATGCGTAAGGATTTGAGTTTGAATTCCCAGCATGCATGTAGAGCTTGGCACCACAGCACACATCTCAAGTACCAGTGTTCTATGCAGAGATAGGAGAGCCCCAAGACCCATGATCCAGGTAGCACAGGATACACACTGATGGACAGTAAGAGACCATTCTCAAACAAGGGAGGAGGTGAGGTCCAGCATCGGAAGTCTTCCCGGACCTCCCATGCATACCATGGCATGCATGCACCTAAGCATCCCATGCATACTGTGACATATATGTACCCAAACCTCCCATGCATACTGTGGCATGCATGCACCTAAGTATCCCATGCATACTGTAACATGCATGCACAGAAATTTCCCATGCATACTGTGGCATGCATGCACCTAAAC
>NC_022021.1:48618437-48625299 GCF_000317375.1 Microtus ochrogaster
TGCATGCACAGAAATTTCCCATGCATACTGTGGCATGCATGCACCTAAACCTCCCATGCATACTGTGGCATGCATGCACCTAAACTTCCCATGCATATTGTAGCATGCATGCACCTATGTGTCCCATGCATACTGTGACATGTGTGCATTTAGACTCATGAACATGAAAATATAAAAAGCATTTTTTAAAGTAACAATGGTACTACTTTCTAATCTATTGAGCAGATTGTCTAAGAGCGCTGGCAAGGGCTAAGGGAAGCAGCACCCTCACGGTGTGCTCTTGAGAACTTATACATATACATGTCTAAGGTTGAATTTGAAATGGCAAATCAAAATTATTAAGCCCAATTAAAATCTGTTTTGACAATCTACTGTCAAGGTAATATTATGGTTTTTGCTTTTAAAAACATTGCAAAGATGGGCTTGAGAAATGGCTCAGCAGTTAAGAGCACTGGCTGCTTTTGCAGAGGACCCAGGTTTAACTCCCAGCACCAACATGACTCCTCCTGCAGTTCTGACCTCCTGCAGATCCAACACTCATACATATGGGGTTTTTTATGTTACAAAAAGGCTGAAGATGCAGCTCACTGATAGAGAGTTGGCCTGTGTTGTCAGCCCTGGGTTGGATCTGTAACACAATGATCAATCAACCAAAGTCTGGCAAAGGTATTTGGCCCAAGTATATCCCCTATAACACTATCTGCAGTCATGAAACACCAACACTTGAGAATGCAGGGACTGCAGACAAGACCACTTACTATGGTGGTATTGCAGATGTTAGTACTGAAGAGCGTGAGCGAGAGGGCCTTTGTATGTTCTGATGGTAGACATGCACTGAGACCATGAAGAGACATGAGCAAGGACCAGGAGCAGGTTTTCTACTTTGGGGACATCTGGGCAAATTTTAAGAAGCTAAGAACAGCTTTGCTCAATTAAATTAGAACATGGTGTTGCCATGCCCTGATTGTATCAAGGACTCCGGATCAGCTCGCTGAAGCTGCTGGAACAAATGCTTGTGTATCTGATCACGATGCAGTCACGCAGGTAGCAAGACATCTTTCTGTGAAGCTGAGTTGACTCAATCGATGAGGACCTGACTTTGATCTCTAGAACCCAGGTATTGTTTTTAAAATGACAGATATGGATGGTGTGCGAGTGGAAACATGCCAATCTCTGGGGCTTGCTGGCTGCCAGCCTCGTCTGTTCGAAGGTTCTAGGCCAGTGAGAGACCCTGTTTTGAGAATAAAGAGTGAAGTACCTGAAAGACAACTGAGTTTGTCCTCTGCCTTCTACACGCTTATGTAGCTGCAGGTATTCACACCACATGTGCATGGATACCTGCACGCACGCATGTTGGTATGTACAAACACACACCCATACACACACACGCACACACACCATGTTGTGTCCCGTACATTTATATAATCACATGTCAATCTAAAATAAAATAAGGAAGAAAGAGAAGAGGCTCTTGGAAGAGGAAAGAGATTCACTCTTCCTTTCAAACTGGTTTTAAATTCTGTATTTTCTAACTTTGCTCAGTATTTCTTACTTACTTATAATTATGAGGAGCAGTCACAACTGTGATGTTCGTGGTGAGACCTAGGATTAATTCATGTTCTTAGTAGAGTAAATTCAAAAGAAAAAAATTAATATCCTCCAAATTCTTTCCTATTGCATTTTCCAGCCAATAGGTTCAAATCCTATGGTGTACATCTTTTAGTTTTGGGGCTGACCACAAATTCTCTCTCCACTTCTTTCCCATGACTGTCCTGTGTACATGAGTGTTGTTTAAGGGGCAAATGTCACTCTCTACCCTGTAAGCTGAGCCTACACAAGACAGTCTGACCAGCAAAATGCAGCCTCATGCTGGCAGGCTGGGCCAGGAGCCTTGGCAGCATCAATTCTCACTCTCAACACTACCATATCAAGAAGAGCCCAGATTGAAACTCCTCTGTTTCAACACTCTGTGGTTATCAAATGTTTAAGGAATCGACGGACATCCAGAGACAAAACACTTCTCATGAGGATCTCCAAGAGCAGTGGAGGAGTCAACCACTGGAACTTACATGCAGATTCGAACCCAGCTCCCTTTCTTGATTCCTTCCATGAGGGTCACTAGGCCAGTTACGTGTTGAGTTGTGGCCTGAACCCCTGCAGCTTTGGAATCTCAGAATATGACTGTAATGGAGAAGGTCTTTGCAAAAGTAATCCTGTCAAAAGCTGACCTTTAGTCTGAGCATGAATCCAGTGTGGTTGGTGAACTCTCAAGAAATTAGAGCAGGACACAGAAGGCAGAGAAGGGCATGTAGAAGAGAGAGCCAAAGGCTGTCGGCCACACACGAAGCAAGGCCTGGGAAGAAACACCGCTGCTCCTCTTGGCTCTCACCCTGCAGCCTCAGAGCTGAGAGAGTAAGTCCACTCTGGTTAGTCCAACAGACGGGAGCATTTTGTCCCAGCAGCTTTAGCAGGCTAACCCAGGATCCTTGTATACACTTTTAACTCAGCCCTCTTCTCTGTTCTTCGTGTCTCTGGCTGTGCCAAGCTCCCATCTAGGAAGCTTCTCTATTTTTATTTTAGTATGATGGATCAGACAGGGTCTCATCCTCCCTAGGACCAGTCTCCGCTCTTCTTAAGAAGCACCTCTATTTTGGGCAGACACCTGGAGCTGCATTTGACACATAACCACTGTGCTGAACATTATCACTTTCAGGATACCCTGACAGGAAGCAATTGGGGCAGGAGGAACGTTGTGCTAGCTCTGAGATTCATGGCGGGGAAGGTGCAGCAGCTGGGACTCTGGCTGTTCTGGAGGAAGCAGATTGCACAGCTTGTTACATTACACAGATCAGGAAGCAAAGACAGATAGGAAACGGGGTCAGGCTCACACCCCCAGAGATGGACTTCTTCCAGCTAGGCTTTGCTTCCCAAAGCTTCCACATCTCCCAAAACAGAACCACCATCTGGGAACCACGTGTTAGGATACATGAGGATGTGGGTGACATTTTACATCTGAGCCACAGCACCTGGCATCTGGGGTCCACTCTTCGGGCATCTACAGCTCATGTTTCTGTTCCTCTCAGGCCTGTGCTGTGCCAACATTAAACCTCAGATCCCTCTTGTCTGGCAATTGACTGGTGATTGTCACTTCCTACGGACGAATGTGACCGTCAGAACTAACCCAGGGCCTCGACTAAAATCCTGGAGCCTCCCACTCCCAGAACTACCTCACACTTTATACATTGACATCTCTCCACAGGTCAGTCCTGCAGACTGCAGGCCATACCCATTGCTATCGCTGTGCCTCACGAGACGGACAGCCCTGCATGTGAGAACACAGAACCGGAGCCCGTTGGTCTTCACAATGACCTGCACTATTCAGGTCTTTGCTCTCTTCTCTCATGAAACTGTTTTTAGAAAAGCCCAAAATATGTACATTTCAAACCTGAAGCCACCAGTCCATACATTGCTTAGCCAAAGTCCCCCAGGACATAATGAGGACAGAAGCACAAAGACTGGATGTAAGCCTGGTGTGCTCGCAGAGAGGACATTTGGAAGACTATCTGCCCAGGCAGCCCCTTCTGCCCCAGGCTCCCCTCTTCGTCTGCAGCTTCTTTAGCAGCGAGGCAGCCAGCATGCCTTTGTTCTTGTTTAAGCCTTTTCTTCCCACGGTGTTGTTCTTCCTCTGTGATTTTCTGTAAACACATTCGTGTCTAGCACACCCATCCCCACGCCACTGTGCACACCTCCTCCGGGGAGTTACCTGCCATCCTTTCCTGTTTTCATCTGACCTGGCTAAGGAATTAAATGCGGTGGCGGAGCTCAGTTGCTCAAGACTAAGACAGGAAGTGGGATGGGAATGAGACTTCGCTGGCATGCTCGACAAGAAAGACGATTGTGTCCTTGGAAACTGAAATGCCATTTACTGGGCCCCGCTATTCAGGGCTGCACCGCAGATCAGGAGCTGGAGGTAAACACTGGGGGATTAGTACAAACCGAGCTTTCTTACAATGTCTATGGTTTGCAAGTAGCATTCTTAGTGGTGGGGGGAGTCATAAAATGCTGCTACCAGATGCTCTTTTGTCAGCTTCTAATTATTCTTCTAACTGCTTCCTGTCCTTCTAATGGCATCCATCGGAGACAGAGACAGCTACTAGTTGGTTCTCCTTGGCTGCCTCCTCCACTGGAGGGGCACATCGCCGGGACTGGGAGCTCACTGCATCTGCCTACAGTTACTGAGTTATTGAGGTAACCTCTTTCTGTCGTTTCTGTGTGTATTACTACTTTTTTTTTCTAGGTCCCTAACCTAAGGTTAAACTCCTCTGATACTGGCCATCCCTGCATCTTTCCATCCTACTAGGGCAAGTACCAACGCGAACACTTCCTGTGGGCCCTCAGAATTCAATTTAAACTCATTCATATGGTAAGAGTTTAGTGTATGAACTCACTTCTGACACTGGCTTATCAAAAACAAGATACGTGGAGGCCAAACGAGTTTTAAAAACAAGAGTCATGTACCTGTTCTCTGTGCTTCTAGAGGGATGAAGGTCCACAGGGGTGACATTTTAAATCAGAGGCTTGCTCACGAGCACAGGACACATAGGACAATTGCTATGTGATGAATTGCCGTCACAGGGCTATGTCAGGCTGGACAGTAGACTGACAATTTAACTAGAGCTATCTCTGAGCTGCCAATGACCCCTTCGTGCCGCCTGACCTTTTCCCCTGACCTTTTCTCCTTAGCGCCCTTCACCTCGCCGCAAGGAAGGCTGCTCGCCTGAGTAGTTCAACTGCATCAGCTCACTCTAGGTAGGAAAGCCCCCCACTCACTGAGAGTAGTTTCCGAATTTGAGACATCTTAAGTGCTAACCCTGATGTCAATTTCTGTGCGTCTGTCTTGATAATGAGTATAAAATGTAACTCATCAAATTGACTGGAATATTTTAATTGATCTAAATATTTACCTTCTTTATACATGAATTCTATACTCTACAATATATATTTTCTAGGATTAAAATCATCCCATTTGTAGAATTTAAGGACAAGGCAATTTTTTTTTCATGTTTTGGCACACGGTTAAATTAAAAAGTAGAAATAAAGCAACCCTTAGCAGTCATTCTACTGCAACCAATCAGATGCCTCATCCAGGGGAAATTTCTTCAAATCAATTAAAACTGTTAAGTCATGCTTAGCACTAATCAAGGGAGAAAGCTTTTCAATCAATATATTTCAAGTACTAAGTAATATAAATTTCAAGGAGCAATTGGACTCCTATTCAAAGATATTAAAAAGGGATGCATCGATCAATGTGCCAGAAAGCATCACTAAAAGCCTGGGTAAAGCATCAGTTGACATATCAGCACAAAGAGAGGAAACTTCACATGGTGGTGCTCCAGATGGGAGCTATAAGGGGTTCATGACTGCTGAGTGACAGGGTCGCTTTCCCCAGGACAAGCTCTCGAGTAAGTAAGTTGTCTAAGAGGCAAGACCAAGACACATATGCATAAGAGAAACATTAAATAGATTCAGTAGGCTGTATATACATGTGTGCATATGTGTGTGCTTGTATCTAACAATAATAAAAAAGAGATCGTAGAAGTGGGAAGGGGGCACATGGGAAGAGTTTAACAGGAAGAGGAAGTGGGAGCAACGCAGAGGCAGCTCACACATGAAGTTCTATTAGCTTATTTTTTTAGAAAATGACAGTAATCCACTTTCATTTTCTAAATGAAAAATCAAGTGGAGCTTGATTTTTTCTTGGCAAAACTGGCCTATTGGGCAAAGAACTGCCCTTGCCTTGATTACTGACATTAAGCACGCTGTCCGATCCAGACAAGTGGGGTACAAGGACATATGACTGTTTAATCCAACAGTGTGGGACAGACTTGCAAATGTTCCTGCTTCTGCAAATGGTCTGTCAGACAGTCTAGGCCTATAGCCAAAGCTGCTAACCCCAACGTTACAGAGAAACATTGGGCGACTGTCCAGGCAGCCAGTTTCTGTCATTGCTTGCATTTTTTTGCAAGTCGTTTGCTTGCACTTCCTGCTTACTCAGGTGATATTATTTTCCTTCGCAGGTCTTTGATAGGATTAAGATTAGATTACAGTTACAATCTTCTCATTATCTTAGCCAGAGCATATCAGGTACAAGACTTAGCCTTTCCAGGACAGGACAGCTATTGGAATAAAATCTGTTATTTGCCAGTTACCCACGGCCTGGACATTTAGTATGTGTTTCTGGCTTAAAGCTGTTCCTGTTGGTTATAGTTTCGTTTTTGTTTGTACTATCACCTTTTCTTTCTTCTACACAATACTCGATAGTTGTTCTTATTGCAGACAGTTTTATGTTAGGACTAGAACCTTCTTATTTAGAAAAAAGGGGGAAGAAGTGTGGTGGGATTTTGACCCATTTAGCCAATGACTTTTGAGGAAGCACTCCCTAGGGCATGATCTTGTCTGCTTACAAGCTGAGGACGACGTCATGTGCTCTCTTGCCCACACCAAGCAGAGGAAATACAGAGAAAACTACACCCCGACAGACCATAGCCAAACAGCCATTTGAAAAGGAAGAAATCAGAGATCTTGGAGCAGCTGGCCTGGGGGTGGAGTGACACCCCTCCCCTCATCACTGTCAAATGAGCAACAAGAAGTCGGATACTGGCTTTTAAGTGAGTTAAGTAGAAGACAGAAGACATTGAGGGGCACTTTAAAGAACAGATGCTGGACTCAGACTCTAAGCCCAGTGAACTTAAAATCACATCCAAGAGAGAGAGGAGAAGGGGGAAGGAGGTGGAGAGAGAGAGAGAGAGAGAGAGAGAGAGAGAGAGAGAGAGAGAGACAGAGAGAGAGAGAGAGACAGAGA
>NC_022021.1:48625399-48633493 GCF_000317375.1 Microtus ochrogaster
AGAGAGAGAGAGAGAGAGAGAGAGAGAGAGAGAGAGAGAGAGAGAGAGAGAGAGAATATAAATATGTGTATATGTGTTTATGGCAGTCAAAGAGTCAGGGTCAACCTGAGATGTGCCTTTTGGAGCTACCCATTTTTGTACTAAGGCATGGTGTCTTACTGGTCTGGAGATCTCCAAGCAGGTTAGGCTGACCAGCTGACCAAAGAGTTCCAGGGAGTTGCTGCCTCTGCCTCCCCAGAGCTGGGATTATAAACATGCCCCACCATATCTTACTTCCTCACATGGTGGCTGGGGATCAAACTCTGATCCTTCTTCCACACAGAAGGAAAGAGAGGAGAGTTTTGTCCAAAGGGAAGTCGTCCTAGACATGTACACAGAAAGGACAGCAAACAGCACACAGGCATGTGGGGGTAAATCCGGGTTAAAACAAAACAAAGGTCGGGAAACTTCTCTGCAAAGGACCAGACAGTAAATACTCTAGGCTTCCAGGTAGCGTGGCCTCTGCCACAGATGTTCTGTTCCCACAGTGGTGCAAAAGGAGACAGACCGTATAAAATATTAGGCCAGGTTGAGGTCTTGCAAATTCTCATTTACAATTCAGACATCAGGGTAGATTTCACTCAAGAACTGTTATTCACAGACTGGGAACATAAGACACATTAATGTGACATGGGGACTAAATCTCTAAGTATGGCTATGATAGAGAGACATCCACATAGCTCTATATATGTTTGGACATTAATTATAAAGAGGTACACATATTTCTATACAACCCTATGTTTACAGATATTGTATATGCAAGAACATATGTAGCCATACATAAAATCCATAATTCTATCTATCTAATTACTACTAAGTAACTACAGCCTCTGACACAGTAGTGAGAATGAGTGACTCTAAAGTCTCCTGAGTCCCAACACTGGAATCAACGGGCACACCCTCCATGTGTAGACTCATGTCAGTGTGGTCATGGCTTTGGCTGTGTGTTCATTTCTGTCTCCGGGGACAGGTGACAGAGGTCTGTTCTGGAGAATGCTTATTTTCATGACTTGGGATTCATGGTTGCTCTCATGTAAGTAATCAGCTAATGCCATGAACACTTCTGCCTTTTTAATATAAATGCTGCCAGGATGATCAGTCACTAAAATGATAACAAAAACACTTTTCTTCACTTGGCATCTTAAAGGAATGAACAAACACCTACACAAGATTATCTGAGTCACACACACCACACACACATGCATACACTCACACAAATACACATGCGTACATTATACTACATAGGCACATAGAGACACGGAAACATCCACACACTCACATACATATACATAGACATACACACACTGTGCAAATATACACACAAACATACCACAAGTACAAATATACACACGTACACACCACACACATATATACACAGACACAAACACACCACAGACCCATACATGAACACATATGCACATATATACATATATGCCACAAATGCATGCACAAGCATACTACAAATTAATACACACACATGTGTACACACTAACACATGCACACACCCATAAACACGCACACAACACACACACTGCACAGATACACATACATACACTCAGGAGAAACTGCATAAGAAGTCAGGTGATCTCCTTGCCCCCTGTCCATGTGGGATACAATCCCAGCACCACGTGCAGTTTTGCTGCAGAGAGCATCTCGGCAGCAGCTGAGGCGGGAGGAGACTCACACACCTGGCTGCAGACCACCATTTAACACTGCTTGAATGTCAGCTTTCTCTGCAGTCTAAATCCGGGGAAGCATCGGCTGCTCTTTTCCTCCCTCGCACATCATTTGAAGAGACAAAACCTCAGGACGCTCCCATGGGCCAGCAGGGAAGGACCATCATTGCCAGATGAAATGCCTACTTGTGGGTTACTCCAGCACAGGGCCCCCCACAGGATTCAAACTGCACCAAAAACAAAACTGTCTACTGAAATGAGCTATGGCTCTGATAAGTTTTCTAGATTCGTCCATGTTTGATCGATACTGGTGTAAATGTGATAAATGAGCACTGCTCAGTCCCCACTGTGGTGAGCTCTTCAGTCAGATGGGTACCCAACTTCAGCTGCATCCTGCAGTATCACCAAATCAAAGTCCAACAAACTGTCAGACATCACAATACAAAGCGACTAGACACTAGGAAATGTCTCTTTCTCCTAAAGGAGAATGCACTTTATAAACTGATCTTTCAAAAGTGACAAATAAAATAAAAACGAATGCATGCATTAATTTCCTGGATAGACCTGTGAGTCACTAAAATATAAGGGATTTTGCTATGAAAAGGTATTTTACAAATGATGAAATTGGACCTTGTGTTTTAAATGCGCTTGGCTCGTTGTTTGGATGTTATGGAATTAACTTGAGTTTAGTGCCCAGCAGAAATCAAAGTGAACATTCACAATGTAGTGTTTATGCCCAATGATTAAACCTCACCTGTCCATTGCCGCTCAGGCAGTGAGAGAACTGGCAGCTCTTCCTCTAACCTCTGTTGACACACCTTGGCCTCTCTGGTCTACTTAATTCCCCTTTAACCAATGAGAAGCCTACTTAGCCAGGCTTTCCGTGTATAACCGAGTCCTTTGACTCATTTAAAGAAAATTGCTTTACATTTCCATTGGTCTAATCTTTAACCAAAGCAACTTCCAATGAACAGCCAAACTGTGTAATAAACTAGTCTGTAGTGTCATTTCAACTGTATGTCAATAAATAAAGACCGCCTGAAGATCTGAGAGAGAAACAGTCCCACCGGCCAGCCGCGCAGACCAGATTATAGTAATATGCACCTTTAATCTCAATCTAATCTCTGCTCCGTTCCCTGAGATTCATTAGAAGCCACCTCCCTGCAACTATCTTCTACTTGGCAGGACTTACAGTCGGGAAAGGAGTCTCTCATATAGATCACACTTGGGACCTTCAAAGGTAAGGGGCGTCCCAGCTCGGAGAACAGTCTTTGTTTTGTGTGTGTATGTAAACTGGAAACTTTACAGGATAAGAGAGGAGCAGCGGGAGAAGCATAAAGAAACTGATACAGAAAAGTACGGAGTGCAGAGTTCATTGCGCCCGCAGATCCAAGTCCTGCGTTTGCTGTAGGTTTTCTTCTGAACCCTGAAGGGGACGCTGAAGCTGGCACTCGAATCTCCAATAATTGTGTTACCTACATTTATAAAAACCTTCCTGCCTATGTGCAAATTAATAACTGACTGAAAATGGGTGTGATAGCACAGCCAAGCTGACACTGACGTTCAACCATCACAGGACAGAGTGACCGAAGGGAGACAGAGAGGAGATGAGGCAGTGAAGGACTGGAGAGGAGGGAAAGGGGAGGAGGGAGAGTGAGAGGAAAGGAAGGGAAGGGGCAAGAAACAACCAGCATGGTAAAGTTTAGTAAAAATGCCATCCTGGTTGCCTTCTGTTGCTGTGATAAACATCACGAGCACAAGCAACTCGTGGAAGAAAGGATTTATTTCCTCTTAAAACGGAACTCAAGAACAATGGCAATGGCTTTTTGATCCTACTGCATGTACTGGCTTTGGGGGAGCCTAGGCAGTTTGGATGCTCACCTTACTAAACCTGGATGGAGGTGGGCGGTCCTTGGACTTCCCACAGGTCAGGGAACCCTGATGGCTCTTCAAGCTGATGAGGGAGAGGGACTTGATCGGGGGAGGGGAAGGGAAATGGGAGGCGGTGGCGGGGAGGAGGCAGAAATCCTTAATAAATAAATAAATTTAAAAAAAAACAAAAAAAAACCAGACAGTCCATTATGCAAGGAAGTCGAGGAAGTAACTTAAGGCAGGAAACTGGAGCAGACGTCACGGAGGAACGCTGGGTACGTGTGTGGTCTCTACAGCTTGCTCAGCCTGCTTTGTTCTGCCACCCAGGAGCACCTGCTGAGGCTGGTACTCCCCACAGAAGGCCGGGCCTTCCTGCAACAATCTTTCATCAATCAAATGCCACACGGACTTGCCCGCTGGCCAATCAGATGGAGGCGTTTTTCTCCAGCTGACGTTCTCTCATCTCAGATGACTTGAGCTTGGATAGAGTTGAGAAAACAAACCAACACAAGTGCAAATGTTCAGATCTGGCTGCATATCAGACTTGCTGCAGGAGCACTTACAAGCTCGGCTTCAAAGCTTTGCCTGCAGGGCCATTCTCACTGAGGATCCAGGGGTGACGGAGAATTTCAAGGCCCAGAAAATTTCTAGCCATGCACCATCCTGTCTAGAAGTGGCCTATAGACAGGCCCTTAACCTATGGAGATTGTGACATGGGCCAGAAAAAAATCTTTTTTAATCTTAGATGTCTATTTCTTTATTATGTCTGTTTAAGAGAGAGAGAGAGAGAGAGAGAGAGAGAGAGAGAGAGAGAGAGAGAGAGAGAGAGAGAGAGAGAGCGCGATTTGGGACCTGGATACTATTTAGTATGTTAAGTGGCATATGTGCCCTTTATCAGCCTTTTATTAGCTAGTCACCTGCGACACATAACAGACCTAAGCATCAACCAAGAAGACAAAATCAGGCCTACAGTTTGACACGCTCACACATTCCTTTAGCTCCTGCTCTCGTCCCCAGCGAGTGCCGCTATGGAGGCAGTCGTGAAGGACCAGCTTACACAGAGCTGTGAGGTGCATGGCTGTAACTGAGACTCAGATAGTTTGCTTTATAAATACTCAACCAGCTTTGACGAGTCCATTAAATGTGGTGTTTACTGAACGTAAGACCCGTGGTGATCAGTCGAGGAAAGGCAGGTCTTCTGCCGACTCCCCTCAGCTTTGGAGGAGGTGAGGACCATCAGTGTGGAGCTGGCACGCACGCAACTCAAATCGTTAGAACTCACTGGGAGAACTTTAGCAGAAAAGATTCATGTCCTCCACATTAATGTTAACACTAACAGAAGATCAGTTGAGGCAGATGATTAACAAGAGTGAGGGAGATGGGTTTGCATTTCTGGGGTTCACTCTGGGAGAGAAACAAAGACACCGGGTAAGTCAGGAAGAAAGAGGGAAGCGCTGGGAACTGTAACTGCCTGCTCCGGCTGCCTAGGGGACTATCACAGGTTAACACCTCACAGTGTGCAGGCTGGAAGCAGGAGACTGGGAAGCCAGCAAGGTGAGGCTCTGGTGAGAGGACTCCGTCTGACCTGTGGACGGTCACTTTGTCATTAGGTCCACACAGAGTGAGCAGAGGGACAGTTCTCTGAGACTCGTCGGCTCAGGGCCCTGGCTTTATGATCTCACTTCACCTCAACGACATCTGAAAAGCCCCTACCTCCAAATCCAGTCACAATGGTAGGGGGCTTGAGAGATAAAGGAGGAGGTGTGGTTCATGTCATAGCCGGAATTACTGGAACAAAGGTATTCACTGATATCTTAAAATGTGCCTTGTGAGTCCATATCAAGTTTGTCTGCAATTATTTTATATTTATATTTGTATTGTGGTGTTTCCACAACAGCAACTAGACACGCAAGCAAACGTTAAGCATTTCTACTTGCCTCCTGTGTCCACTCCAGTTATATGACTCTGAACTAAGAGATCAGGAGGAGCCAACTTGCTCAAGGTTTACTCATTTATTTATGCCTTCGTTCTGGTACTCAACACATATTTATGGAACTCGTCTTGTCAACAAGTCATTGTTTCAGCTCTGAAAACACAACAATAAACAGAATGGGCCTCTTGTATTTGTAGGGTTCTGTTTTAGTGTGAGAAGATAAACAAGTGAAGAACAGAAGCACAACCGCAGGAAGAGATGGACGCATCAGTGGTAGGCGGACGCTGAAAGAGCTTCCTGTGGGACTGGAACGTGTGGTCCTGCGTCTAAGTGAAGCTGCAGGTAGAAGGTCAGGGTTGACCAACTCTCAATCCATGCAGACCTTTAGAGAATCCGCTGAAGAAACACTAGAACGAAAGGCCTTCAGGGATGGAGAGAATCCAGCAGAAACACAGGGAAAGGGCGTTTGCGAGTGTCTCCATTGGCTTCTGTGACTGTGGTAAGGACCATGTTGGATAGAAACTTGGAGAAGAAAGGACTTTTTTGGCCTACAGGCTATCTCATTCATCATGAGAGGAAACCAAGAACCCTGAGGCAGGAACCGCAGCAGCAACCACAGGGGAATGCTGTTTACTGTCTTGCTCCTCACGGTTTGCTCAGCTTGCTTCCACACAGCACCCGGGATTATTTGTCCAGGAGTGGCACCTCCCACAGTAGGCCGAGGTCTTCCACATTAATCATCGACCAAGAAAATGCCCACAGACAAACTCACAGGCCAGTATGGAGGAGGAAATTCCAGCTTTCAGTTGACTCTACTTCGGGTGCAGTTCACAAAAATTAGCCAGCACAGACAGGGAGAAATCAACAGTCTCTCAGATGCTGCTGAGTAACAGATTGGACCATGGAACCTGGGGAATGAAAGTTATGGGTAGCCTCGCTAGAGCCGGTGCCAATGAGATTGCTGGTCAAAGTGGTGCTGGATTTGGACCCAGGAGAGACATAGAGGTGAGAATGTGGAGGCAGAAATAGACCTCCTTGTCAGGAAATGGACTTTAAAGGGAGCTGTGGAATGGGTGGCAGCTGGGGAGTGGTTCCGTTTCGGAGGGATATTTAAGCAAGAGCAGATCCAGCACTCATACACGGATGCAAATGGACCTAGAGAAATTTAACATTTGCTTATGTAAGTCCTCAGAGGAGTAAGTTCAGCAGAGAAGCTCCAGGAGAGAGTATAAAGAGGGCCATCCAGTGCATGCATGGGAAGAAAAAGGGCCATCCCGTACACATACGGGTATTTAGGGTCCAGACTTTGCTAGGGCAAGAATTCAATTCCTGTCACCAGAAAGATGATGGAGTTTCTGGGTTCAGAGCAAGTGAACTGGAGGGAGGAGGAGTGTGGGACGGGAGACCAAGTTCTCTGAAATCAGAAGCAAGGCTGTCCTAAAGAAAACCTGCACATGTAGGTAGCTGTATACCTAAGTCCTTCAGCAGGCGACCTTGAGAGGCTTCACGGTGAGCCATGACCTGCATTGTAAGCCTACAGTTGACCCTCAGTATCCTGAAACGCATCAAACATGACACTGGCTTCCAATCTTTCTTTATTATGGAACTGGAGGAACCTGTGGTCATCTCTTCTGGGCCAACCCGTTTCAGGTCTGGCTCCTTCCAGCTCTTGTTCCACTGTGGTCTGACCCTGTACTATTCCTCATTTCTGGGTTCTCAAAGCCATTTTCAAAGGCGACCCAATCTTGCTCAGTGTTCTAAGGGAATGGATTTAACCCTCAACTGCTCAGTGAAACACTGTGAGATGTGTTGTCCCACCTGAATTCTCTCTGTGTAAGGAAACACAACCCAGCATGTCAGCCATGTGCTTCTTCTAGATGCCCACTTCATGGGCCCTGGGAATCCTCTTAGAGCGAATGGAATCTGGAAACCAAGCTTTCCTTGGGCTGGAGAGCTGAACACCATGATCACAACTATTCCTCTAGAAGTTTCACCTCTGGCTGCTGGGCTGGAGCTGACCACGTGGCTCAGTATGGTAAATGGAAATGAGCTCTGTGTGGTAGCAAAGCCTTGGGAGAGGACTTCATGAAACCTTCACTATGACAATGGATGGCACTTACGAGGGGTATAGAATGCCCAAAGCCCTGTCCTCCTTCCTTATTAGGTCATGGACCGTATACCACATTCCCTTCATGGACTCTCTGAGAATTTCACACAGCATGTTTTTATCATATTCTTTCCCATCCCCCACATCCTCCAAGATCCTCCCCATCCAGACTTACCCACATTCATGTTCTCTTTAAAAATAAAAATGTCATTTAATAAAGCACATGGTGTCTGATTTGTATCATCTGTCTACTCCTGAGAGCAGGGCCTGCCCTGGAGTGTGGCTGGTGTACCCGGTGCCGCCCCACTGAAGGAAACTGACTTAGCCTGATATTGTTCATAAGTCCCAGAGTGATGATGTGCAAATACATTCTCGGTTAGGGGTCAGACTCTGCACTCGCTCCCCTTCCCTCATGGTGTTGATCTGATCCAATGCACACCATTGGAATCTGTGAGTTCATGGTGTTG
>NC_022021.1:48633923-48654567 GCF_000317375.1 Microtus ochrogaster
TGCACATCATTGGAATCTGTGAGTTCATGGTGTTGGTCTGATCCAATGCACATCATTGGAATCTGTGAGTTCATGATGTTGGTCTGATCCAGTGCACACCATTGGAATCTGTGAGTTCATGAGTGGATCTGCCCTCCTGTGTCTGGAACACACTGTTTCCTTAAAACTGTCCACCACCTTTGACCTTCACAGTCTTCCTACCCCTTCTCCATATAGGTCCCTGAGCCTTGAAGAAAGGGGTAGGATAAAGACGCCCCATTTAGGACTGATCACTGCAAATCCCCTCACCCACTCACTCCACATGTCCCGGCTGTGGATCTAGCTGATAATTGCCATCTACTGGAAAATGGAACTTCTCTGTTGACTATTGAGTGATATACTGGTCTCTGGGTATAATATTATGTCATTAGGAGTTGTTTCATTTCTATGTGCACTTATAGAAAAATAGTAGTGAGTTTTTACCAGTCTCATGAGCTTTGTCATCTCAGATTGTTGGACTCATAAACAATATCAGGCTAAGAATGGTGGCACACACCTTTAATTCCAACAGTCAAGAGGCAGAGGCAAATGGGTCATTGCAAGTTTGAGGGCAGCCTGGTCTACATAATAAGTTCCAGGCCAGCCAGAGCTACATAGAGGACCCTGTCTAGGTTACCAGTTATACTTCCACATGTTCTATGCCATAAGATGTGTTGTCTTCAGCAACAGGATCTTACCATCAGGTTGAGAGGGCAACAAATACCATTCTCAATAGTCTATAGTGTTCAGGGAGGGCGTCTATAGAATCCATTTGATGGCTACTACTGGAGGTTTTATTTGGTAGCATAAGATGTATGGCTGAGTTATTGTCTCCTCCATTATATGGTGGCGCCACTTAGCTATCTATATATATTTAGGGAGTATCTACAGTATTGAGTTCTTATAGGTCTTTCCAAAGTCCATCGGCACTAGCCACCTCTCCCCATCTTCCTTCTCTAATCTACCTCTCTATTCTCCACCCCTGTGGGCTTGAAATCAGGTTATGTGAGGAAGCAATGAATTTTCAACTTGGCATGGGAATATCAGATGTTGGTGTTTCTTAAGAGAATTTGGAATCCCAACAAATGTGAGAAGGAGCACAGGAATGCCTGTGACTTCCTCAATTTCTGGAGAATAGTTGAGGTTGATAGTGTTCCCATACCTCAGACATTTTTCTGGAGAAAAATAACATTTTTGTGCTTTATATAACCTTGAACATACTTTTCTGTGAGTCAGGCTTCTCTATTGAACCATAAACTCATAACTCTGTTATCAAAAGAGCTGTAATAATAAAAACGAGCCTTGTGTAAATTGCACTCAAGTGTTCAGCTGCCTCGGGTCTCCTGATTTCCCACTTTGTTTTCCAGCATTTGTCAGGAAAGAGAATTCGGTCAACCTCTCACAACCCCCTTTAACCTCTGTTTCCCTTTATAACACCACATTCTCCTCCTTGAGAGATTCCCTCCTCCCCTTTGGTCCCTTCTAGTTTGGTTAGGATTACTATTGCTATGATGAAACACCATAACCAAAACAACTTGGAGAGGAAAGGGTTTGTTCAGCTTACACTTCCACATCACTGTGCATCATCAGATGAAGTCAGAAGAGGAACTCAGGCCGGGCAGGAACCTGGAGGCAGGACTGACTCAGAGGCCATGGAGGGCTGCTGCTTATTGGCTTACCCATCTGTTTTGGTATATAACCCAGGACCATCAGCCCAGGAATGAGTAGGACCCTCTCAATCAATCACTAATTAAGAAAATGCCCTACATGCTTGCCTACAGTCAGCTCTTATGAAAGGTTTTCTCAACTGATGTGTGATCCCCCTCTGTATGCTGTGAATACCATTGGTGAATAAAGAAACTGCCTTGAGTCTATAGCAGAGTTGGGCAGAACTTAGGTAGGCAGGGAAAACTAAACTGAATGCTGAGAGGAAGAAGGTAGCGTCAGGGAGAAGCCATGGAACAGCCACCAGAGACAGACATGCAGAAACTTCGCCAATAAGTCACTGCCATGTGGAGATACACAGATTAATGGAGATGGGTTAAATTAAGATGTAAGAGTTAGCCAATAAGAAGCTAGAGCTAATGGGCCAAGTAGTAATATAAATAATATAGTTTCTGTGTGGGGTTATTTCAGGTCTGAGCTGCCAAGCAGCTGGGAACAAACTAGTAGCCTCCTTGCAACACTCAGCTAAGACTTCCTCCTCTCTAATGACTCCAGCTTGTGTCAAGTTGACATAAAACTGGCCATCATACTGCCTCTGCCCTGTAGCTATTCTAAATGGAACACACATCTCAATCTTAACTGCTAGCATCCATGTATAAGAGAGTAGCATTGATCTTTCTCAGTCTGGGTTATCTAACTCAGGATGATTGTTTCTAACCCCATCCATTTATCTGGCAGTTGAATGGTATCCCATTAAATAAATGTACCATGTTCTCATTATCCATTCATTGGTTGATGAGCATCCTAGCTGTTTCTAGTTTCTGAGAACTATGAACAGAACAGAAATGAACACAGATAAACAAATGTCTCCACAGATGTAGAGTTCTTCAGGTATATGCCCAAGCATGGTATAGCTGGATCTTGGGGTAAATCAGTTCCCAGGTTCCTGAGGAAACTCGTTCATTTTATTGATCTTGGCCACTCTGACTGGGGAAAAAATGAAATCTCAAAGTAGCTTTAATTTACATTTTCCTGATGGCTAAGGATTTCTTTTCGTGTTCCTTAGACATTTGTGTTTTGTCTTCTGGGAACTCGATCTAGTTCTATCCTTTGTGTTTAATTGGGTCATTTGTTTTCTTGAAGTTGGGCTTTTTGAGCCCTTTGTATATTGCTAATATTAACTTGTCATTCATATTGGTAAAGAGTTTTTCTAATTACATAGGCTGCCTGTTTGCTCAAATAATGGTGTCCCTTTATTGAATAAAACTCTTTAGCTTCTTAAAGTCCCATTTATTAATCTTTGCCCTTAGAGCCTGCACCATCGGGATTCTTTTCAGAAAGTCTTTCCTGTGCCAACGAGTTCAAGTTTGCTTCATACTTGCTTTTTTATCAGGTTTTGGGCATCTGGAGTTGAGTGGTAGGCAGGGTGGTAGATATGTCTGTTTTTATTCTTCTACACTCAGCCATCCAGTTTGGCCAGAATCATTTGTTGAAGATGTTGTCTTTAATCCATTGCTCAGTTTTTTTACTTCTTTGGAAACACTTGGGTGTTCATGGATTTGTGAGCTTATGTCTTGGTCTCCAATTCAATTTCCTTGATCAATGTGTCCTTTTTTTATGCCAGCATCATGAAGTGTTTTATTACTATAGTACAACTTGAAATATGGGATGGTGATACCCCAAGTTCAGAACAACTTAACTACCCTGTTTTTGTGTGTGTGTGTGTGTGTGTGTGTGTTTCCATATGAAGTTTAAGGTTTTC
Organism: Microtus ochrogaster; assembly: GCF_000317375.1. Taxonomy (NCBI): domain Eukaryota; kingdom Metazoa; phylum Chordata; class Mammalia; order Rodentia; family Cricetidae; genus Microtus; species Microtus ochrogaster. The sequence continues at coordinate 48,637,369 of NC_022021.1, forward strand.
TTTTCAGTTTCTGTGAAGATTTCAGTTGGAATGTTGGTGTGGATTGCGTTGAATCTGTAGAACCCTTTTGGTGGGATTCTTTTAACTCTCTTCACAAACACACTGAGTCATGAGAGTAAAAACATGTCTAGGAATAGACACACAAAATGTAAATATTCATTTTTGAACAGCACTCTTAGACCATGGCTAGAGATATTAATCACAGCATGTAAAAGTTCAGAGTTGGGTAACAGGAACAGGTTTGCACAGTATGGGTTTGATTATTATCATGGATTACACCTCCTGAATAAAAGCTAAATTTTAGAGGAATCATTTCTTAAGAAAAAGGCCTAATGAATTCCATCAGAGTAAGTATGCACAGCTTTGCAGAAACTCGGGAAAGTAAGTATGTACATAGATAAAATCCCTTACATATGCAAAAAAAGTAGAACCAAGACTTGAGTAATGAGGAGGACTAGGGGAGGAGGGAGAGGGGAGAGCTAGGAAAGGAGTAGGGGGCAGGAGGGAAAGGCACAGGAAAGGAGGAAGGGGAAAAGGGGCACAAAGGAGAGGGTAAATATGGGCAAAGTACATGATCCTGTACAAAAGAAAACATCTTCATGAAACACATCATCATGTTGATGAGCCAGTCAGATAGACACATCTGCAGCAGATAAACAAAAATTTAGAACAAGGCTAAGCTTGGTGGGCTTCATTGTGCTAAAAGTGGTTCTCAACTGGGGCCATGGTAATGTGACCCCTGGCATCATAACATCATAAAATATCCAACAAGAGAAGATAAAATGTGTCTGCTCCCTGCTGGCAGTGTCTCAGGCTTTCAGAGGAAAGTCCCTGTGTTAGGCTGGGTCTTCTGTACCTTCCCACCTCTAGATTTCTGTAATGGGAACAGAACCTGAGCCAAACTAAAATCTGGCCACAATGCAAGTCAGCTGGTTGTAGGCAAGGAAAGAATGGGTTTTTAAAAATAAAAATACTTATGGACTATTCTGGTTGGATATTTTTCCTCTTTCATACTTAAGTTTCCAGAGAGAAGTCTCTTGTGATGTTGAGTAGAGTGTCCTGCACTATCTAACACATAGGAGTTGCTGGATGATTGACAGCATCAATTTAGAGAAATGTGGAACTTTTGCCAAGGAAGTCAGGCAGCTCAAGGTGATGGCTTACCCAGAAAGAAATCAGTATTCCTACCCATCATACAATGGAAATTCTTACAATGGTCATGTGAACACCACTTCAAGCCAATCAAGTGAGAACTGCAAGGAAGAAACAGAACTTGGTGACAGAGTCCAGTCACCTCTTCCGTTGGCATCATGAAGAGGAAAGAGCTTTGTGCAGAATAAAGGAAATAGGACCTTGGTCACTTAACTACATTTGTTCAGAACTAGTAAAGGAATTTTGTAGCAGCAGGCTGCTTCTTTGTTTCCTGGCTGCTCAGACTCCTGAAATAATCACACAGAAACTGTATTATATAAAATACTGCTTGGCCTGTTAGCTCTAGCTTCTAATTGGATAACTCTTACATCTTAATTTAAAGCATTTCTACTACTCTGTGTATCGCCACGTGGCAGTCAGTGGCTTACCGGGTAAAGTTCTATTTGGCTCCAGCAGGGTTACATGACTTCTCCCTGACTCCACCTCCTTTCTCCCAGCATTCAACTTAGATTTCCCCACCCAACTCTGTTCCCCTACAGCTCTGCTATAGGCCCAAAGCAGTTTCTTTATTAATTAACCAAAAAAAATAACACATAGGCAGAAGGACCTCCCATACCAGAATTTTTTTAATTCAATTGTTAGTTTCTTGAGGAAAACAAAATTATGTGGAAATAAGTTTATGGAATGAAGCCGACCTACATGAGTCTTGCTCAATTTGTTCATCTTAGCACAATCTGCCCTTGATGTCATTCATACATTTGTTCCCATTCCAAAGAGATGTGTGTCTTAAGGAATAAATCAAATTTAGAACTAGCAGTATTAAACCTTCTCCACCTGATCCTATTAGTGATTTCAGAGCTATATTTTAGATAAAGTGAAAATTTATTGGTTGTTTTACTGTCTGGTACATTTGATTTGTTTGGTTCCACTCAAAACTGTCAGTAAATTCTCGCTGGCTCATATATTTGATTTGCCCGAGGACAAGCACAGAAACATAAATCTTCACTCTGAGTCTAAGGATTTAAAAATCTAGTCCCAGTTTCCTTGGCAGAAAGAATTTTAGAACCAAATAGTTCATGCTGAAAAGGAAAATAGAGAAGAAATGAAAAACTATCCCATGACACGGGAAGGAAAGGAATCTGGGTCCTGAGATGAGGGAGGAAGGACCACGGAGGGCTTCAGAAGCTGGGAAGGATCGTTGGCATAGGAGTCAGTGAAAATAGGAAATTTTTTGTGAGAGGAAAATCATATTAGACTGGGAAAAGAGAATCAACAGTTCAGAGGCTTAGGAAAACCCGGGGCATTGTTAGAGGGTGGTACATGGGATATTACAGTCATGGAAGGATGGAGGGCTCAGGGTGAGGCTAGGGTGATCTGTGGGGAGCCTGAAGCACCACATTACAGGGCATTGCTCCTTATATGGACAAGAGGGAATTACTAAACATTTTAGGCTTGGATAATGTCTTCATAAAGCATCAATGTACGAGGATCATTGACATATGTTGTGGGAGGTGGAGTCACTGTGACCTGTGCTGAAAAGGAAGGAAAGGCAGAGAAAGGCAGAGGGCAGTAACAAGATTTGATGGCAGGAAACAAGGAGGAAGGAGAGTCGAAGGTAACAAACTTTTAACCTGGAAAAGATCAGGAAGGTGTCAGCAGCAGAGGGGCCTTTGAAAATGACCTGCACTCAGAGAGCAGTGTCATGTAAGGCTGAAGTCAGCAGAATTGCTGCAAGTCCCCTGGGTGGACCAGAGCTAAGGATGGAGGTCAGTTGGAAGGACACACAAAGGTCACTTATGCAGCATCAGCTGCTCCTGGGGAAGGATCATGGGAAGGAGATAGTGTTAGAGACAGAAACAGAGGTGGGAGGAAGAGAAGAAATGAGTTACGGGGAGATCTAGGATCTAGAACCATGGTAAGAACGCTATGGTAATCACAGGGGAGGGTGGAGTCTCAGTGGATGGAGGGAGGCAGGGGTGAGCTTGCAGGCTAGCGAATGAAGCTGAAAGGGATGCAAGGCACAGCATCCTCCTCAAGGAAACAGACAGAGGGAAGTGTGGGCAATAAAGAGACTGGAGGGTCGATGGGTGGGGTCCCGGAGCAGAGAGCCCCAGGACAAGATTCCCTGCTTCCCTCTGACTTTCAGTGTTTCCATCTGGAGATGCAGGTGAGAGCGGTGGACAGTGGCAGAGTAAATTCCCTGCAGCCAATATTCCCCTGTAGAGGCCAAATACAGAGTAAATTCCCTGCAGCCAATATTCCCCTGTAGAGGCCAAATACAGAGTAAATTCCTGTAGCCAATATTCTCCTGTAGATGCCAAACAGAAGACTGTAACTTCCCACCTTTCAGAAGCCAGGCTGAGAGGGAGCAAGAAGAGGATGGAAGGAAAGGTGGAGGGAGGGAAAGAATATGGATGCCTTGGAGAACTCCCCACTAGAGGGTGCTGAGTGCAGACGTAAGATGCAGAAAGGAAGTGACTGAGGGCAGACGTGGAAGTCCTAGAGGAAACAAACGCCTCTGTGAGGTCTGAGTCATTTCAGAGAGGCTCGTCCACGCTCCATGTTCACGCCCTGCCTTAGCGATGTTTACTCCGTGTCTAAAGGGAGTGCAGAGAATTGTGCAAACGTGTGAGTAAATAGATCGTTGTAAGGAAACTTTCTGCTCCTGGACTAAGACAATTTCATGTGCTTTCAGCGCTACTTTGGTTATTTTACGACATATGGGCCTGAAACATACAGTTGCTGAATAAATGCTCATTGGCTGAGCAGGCAGCTCGATGAATGTCCAAAACAGGACAGACCAGTCCTTACGGTACACTCCCCAAACTTAGGTGACAACAGCTGAAAGAAAGGCAAAGCAGAGAGAAGGTAGGAAGCGCAGCTAATCAGGGTGGTGGGCCTCTAGGGCACCTGAGTTCTAACGGCACTGAATGGGCAATCGAAGCAAGATATGGTGAAGTTAAGGCACTACCAAGGAGCCCCCTTCACCCCCTGGGGAAAGTAATACACAGACTGGGGATACCAGGAGTCCCGTGGAGGAGCAGAGACTCACTTGCACCCTCCCCTCAGCATGGCTGCCGTTGTCTTTCTGGAGAGCATGGACAAGGCATATTTGACTCACAAGGCTCTAGTCTCAGCCAATGCCACGCTGCCTTCCTGAAAATGACACAAGAGTCTAGACCAGTGCTTTCTAATGGAGCTTCTGAGGCGATGGACGGGCGGCTGTAATTTGGCAGACTATCCTAGAGACCACTGCGACCTGCGGATGCTTGAGATGCTGCTGATGCAGCTGAGAAACCGATTTGCATCTCGGGTCCATTTTAATCACTTGAGCTGCACATCACTGCCTGTGGCTGAGGGCTCCAGTGCTGGAACACACAGGTCCACAAACTGCAAACCTGTATCCTGGGCCTTGACCACACCCAGATGCCAGAGCAACAGCACCACCTTAGGGTCAAGCAAGCAAATGCATCCTAGGAAGAGTGAGAGAGACAGGTGTGGATTCTCGGAGCAAACAGTGCAGTCCCTTAAAGCACAACAGCACAGCCTTCCACACGGAACGTGCAGCAACCTTCACAAGACTTTGGGGAAAAGCCTCCAGCACTTTATAACAATATCAAATGGGGGGGCAGAGAAAGAGAGAGAAATATGAACAACAGGAACTCAGAAGCTAACTAAACAAAAGGAACAGGTAACCTAAAACTGCAGAGATGCTCGCCCAGAGAAAGGAGCATGCTGCATCTAGAAGACAAGGGTTAGGAATCACAAAGGTTGGGAGAAACTACAAACTATGAGCAGAATGAAGGCACGGGAGGATAGGTAAACCACCACATGGCGTTGCGCTTTCAATATTAAGGCCTTGCTTTGTAGAAGGAAGTCAATCCATGAGATCAGGAAAACCACAACCCGTTAGGTTTCCTGGAAGTTCCCAAGAATCTCATGGACAGCCAGGCCTGCTAGGTTCTGCGTAACTGCTTGGTATGGCAGGCGGATTGGAAGAGTCAAGGCCGACTCTAGGGTAAGACCTGTGGATGACTCAGGAGTTCACTAGAATGTGCAGCATGTTAGTTTAGGAGCTGGTCACTGCAGTGGCCACCGAGGCAATCCTCAGGATGACAGAAGACAGCACAGAGGACTCCAGGGGGATGTGTTACACACACTGCCTCAGGAAGCAGACGTCTGACTAGGGAAACTGCTTAATTCAGAGCAGCCCTGAACAAATATTGATTTAGAACAAACACAAGAGCGATTATTGTCATTTCTGGGATGGATGTACATTAGCCTATGTCAAACAGTCCCTTTCATGTCTGTGAACCCACTTTTGAAAATTCTCAGGGGTTCATCTGAGCAGAACCGAAGGACTTCATAGCTTGGTTCAGAAGTCTATTGGAGCATTCATGGAAGGATGTTGAGGGAGGAGGGACGCTCACCAGACTCTGCATCTACATGCTGGCTCAGTAACCACAGCCCTTTCATCCACCCCAAAAATCAATGGAATGCTTTTCATTGATTTTCCCCCAGGGTTTACTTTTTGTAAAATGTGTCTCAAGTTGAGTAAAACACATTTTAAAACTTTCGAAACATGACATCACCTGCATTCCAGAATTCCCTGGTCCATCAGCAGAGCCAAAATTCAGAGGAGTCGCTGAAGATTTCACTCAGATGTCAGGCCTAACAGACGTGAGCTCCACCATCTTGGGTGAGCCACCCACCATGTGTGAGCTTTGGCTTCATCAACTGTATAAATATTGTGCTCTAAACAAAATGAAGATCATAACCATAAAGTCACTGGTTGTTAAGATAAGGCTAACACTCAGAAAATTGCGTCTTTTGACAGAGCGTGTCTGTAACTATTAATCAAGAATGAACAGCCTGAAGATAAATACATGTGAGTTTCCTGTTTAATCCATTAATTCCACATTTGCCACAGCACAGTTAGTACTGCTCTGAAAAGTCATGGTTTGAGAGAACCCGGGACCTTCGTTTCCAACCAGTCCTCTGATGGTCTCAAATTGACGTAGCAGAGATGGCATTTACTGTAGCAGAGATGGTATTTACCGCAAGTAGCCAAAGCCCAAAAATGGTGCTGTTATCAAGAGTACTAGGTAAAAGTCTCAGTAAAGGAAAACAGAAAAATGGATGCTGCCTTAACTTATGGTAATCGTCAGGTGGTAAGAGCTTGCTGAAGGATGGATGAGTAGATAGCATCAGTTTAAAGAGAAGGGGTGATCAGCTCTTCCAATACAGGAAGTCTACTCAGTAAACAGGAATCACAGTCACACCCAGCTGTGGTGAGCACAGGGAGGGACACGGAGGGTGGAGTGCGGAAGATTTTCACCTCAGAAAAGAAATTCAAGCAAACTGCGCAGGAACAAAAGCATGTGTGCGTGCGTGTTAGCAGGAGTTGGCCTCGGCTTGTTGGTAGAGGTAGAGCAACTGTCCCCTCAGGAGACTCTCCTCCGACTTGCCACAGTCTTGATGTCCTCCCAGGAGTGTGCCCGCTATGAGGCAAGGAAAACGATGAGGTGTGGTGGGGACCTGTGAAGTCCTTGAGACGCTGTGTCTTGGACAAGCAGAGCACAAATTCCCCTGGCTTCCTCAGCACAATTACTCTGGTTCTGATGAGTGATTTCATCTTGGTATCAGCAGGTTTGTGGATGGACCGACAAACTAACAATATAATATGATTTTCCTTGTGAATGTCAGCCTCTTTTCTGTTAAGTATAAGCAACCCTGACTCACAGGAGAGGGTGGAAATCCAAAGTCACAAGGAGTTCTATGCCAAGGACCATGGCTCAACCTCCAGGCCAGCTCTGCCCATCGGCACTGTCCTCCCCTCCCCTCCCGCCCTCAGGCTTGCCTCGGGCTCCCAGCCAGGCCTCTGCCTTATGAAATATTTTACACAAAAGAGAACAAGGATGAATGTTAAGAAAACACCAAAATGGAACTATTCGCCATCCAACCATCTGTAAAATTATCTCCTGCTTTCATCGTTTAAAACTGCGACAGTGAGGTCAAACAAAGAGGAACGTTAACCTGGTAATGGAGCTTGAGGGTCTCACAGAACAGCCAGGGCTGAAGAGCACGCATTACCCAAGCACTGAGGACGGTCACTGTGGAATCCCACACCATGGCCACCTGGCTAACACATGGGGATTCTGAAAGCAAGTCAAAACGAACATCTAGGAATTTCAGGAGGGGAGCCCAAACCCTGACACAATTCTGTCTGTGATGGCTAATACTGTCAGCATAGGATCTAGAGGGCGCTAGGGCACAAACCTCTGGGAACTGGAACCATCGGGGAGGGAGTTCCTACATTGTGCTAATTGGGATAGGAAGATCCACGCTAAATACAGACTGAACCATTTCATGGGCTGGGTCTTGGACTGAAGCAAAAGGAAGAGCAGTCAGCGTCCCAGCATGCATCTCTCTCTGATTCCTGAGGGAGAAGGCAATGTCAGCATAGGTGTCAAGCTTCCTGCAAAGCCCATCTCTCACTACGGCCCCATAAGTGAGGGTGGAGGTTTGCAGCTATCCAAGGTTACACCATGGTTGAGTCTAATCCCTAGTCCAGCCCCAGGTCCCAGGCCCCACTGCTCCATCCAGCTCTGTGGCCAGAAATGTTTCTCAAGTATTGGCCTCAGATCTGGAACACACACAGCAACGCCACCACAGTTGATTCCCCAATTCTCTGGCTTTACAGTTTAATGTCTGGTGGTGCTTTGGGGCATGAGAGGTCTTGAATTATTCACTAGGAAATAAGAAAGTCAATGCTTTTGCAAAATCCTTGTGATTTGTTTTGTTAGTTTTGAGGGAGTCTCTGTCAGGGATTTCATTCTTTGGAAGTGGCTGTGGGAAGACACTGACAAGGCTGACTACCTCCGCACCATGCTCACCTGCATAAACCACACACCCACGAAGGCAGCAACGGCAAGGTTGGTGCCAGCACAGTGGCAGAAAAGCAAGGACCTGGATCGGAGTTGAAAGAGCTAAAGATATGTTTATAACAAACCCCTCCCAGAGGTGCGCTGCATTTGTTATGGCTTATCCTTCCCAGTGTTAAACTATCTACTCTCACACTGGAAAAGGGCAAAAGAGACCCACAGCCGGCGCCATTCGCTTTCCTCCACGTCAGGATACGCTCTTCAGAAACAAGCTGTTAAAATGACTACATGCCAAAAGCATGCATGCTCTCGGCAACAAAGGAAGTAAGGGCGATTGTAACCCACTGAGTAGTAAATTCAACATGCACACAAAAAAATGCCAAGAAATTAATTTGAGGAGCCAAGGAAGCTGTGGACCATGGTTCTCCTTGAAATGCAAGTGAAGAGAGGACAATGAAGCTATGCAAATGCAGTTGCCCACGTTATACAAAGTGCAGATGCAGACCAAAGCATGGCGCATGGCGTCAATCATCAGCAAGGCAACATTCATCGTAGGCAAATATTCGGGGAATTACATAAACAGATGCTTAGTTCAAGCCGCTTTCAGGAGGGAGTGATCGTCGGGGGAACTCCCCTGACATCTCCTGAGCCACTGTTAGTGGTTAACAGCTCCATCCTGAGAGCAAAGTGAGAACATTCCTCAATAACAAAAGTCTCCAAAACTAACTTAGCAAGTGATGTGGAAAATCTCTGTAGGGGAGAGGAAAACTAAAAATAGCGAAGTATGAAGGCTGGTGGTAGACAAAGGACGGCTGTGAAGTTATCGATAGATGTCTTCAGACCCATTCAAAATCTCAACGGTATGTTTTATGACACTGTAGAATGGGCTTCGAATTTTTCTGAGAAATACATCAACGTAAATAATTAAGAAGACAATACAAGATTAATGAAGAGTATTCTCCCTACTCCATATTAAAACCGAATGTGGAACTGTTCTAAAGAACAATGGCACTGGGTTTTTGATCCTACTGCACATACTGGCTTTGTGGGAGCCTAGGCAGTTTGGATGCTCACCTTACTAGACCTGGATGGAGGTGGGTGGTCCTTGGGCTTCCCACAGGGCAGGGAACCCTGATTGCTCTTTGGGCTGCCGAGGGAGAGGGAGTTGATTGGGGGAGGGGGGGGGAAATGGGAGGCGGTGGGAGGGAAGAGACAGAAATCTTTAATAAATAAATAAATAAATACAAAGAAAGCAGAATGGAATCAGTAAATCATTAAAATAAAAATGTCATGAGTGATTAATTCCTGCTATCGGGATTTATTGTTTTCTGTTTTTTCTTCTGTGTTTTCTGTAACAGCCATGAGTGTCTGTTCCAGACATCTGACATTTGAAGAAGCGTCCCTCCCCTCTCGCGCATGCTCATTTCATTGTTTAATGCCTGCTTCACCACTCAGTTTTCATAGCATCACTTCTTTCCTCTCCTGTTTTCTGTTTGTCTGTGTGCATCCATCTGTATCAAATATACCTTTTTCTGAGCCCGCCCCACCCCACCTTCTCTCTCTCTCACTGTGCACTTAGAGCATCTGATCATCTTCACCTCCCTGTCATTTCTGCCCCCCAGTTCTATGGCTCTTCTCTGCCCATGACTTGGCTATGCAACAGGAAAGGTCAGCAATGACCCTGATGTCACACGGGCCACCTGTCCCACCTCTCTCGACAGAACTTCCTACAGCTGACCCATTCACCTTTCCACAGACCCTTACTTTACTCTTCCATGGACTCTATATCTCATTACACAAGTTTCCCTTCTTTGTGCAGCCTTTCCTTGATCCAGTGAGTTCTAGAACAGATGACAAGTCAATCATATGTGGCCATCTTTATGATGATAAAGGTAGCACAGCAAATCAGTATTCGGTGTATTATACATCTGGCATGGTCTTACGGTGGCATTCAGGTGATGGGAAGACAGTATACAGACGACACTGATCAGTACAGTCGATAGAAGACCGCATTAAAACAAATCACGTGTTTACTGAGTAAGTGCTCCATGGCACACTACCAAGGTCTAAGATGTCAGGAAGATTACGCACTCCAGCTAAAACATCTTTTCTAGGGGCTGGTAAGACAGTTCAGCCAGCAACGGGCTTGCCATGGCATGCACAAGGGTCTGAGTTTTAAACCCCAATACCCCTGTAAAAATCTGAGTTCAGAGGTGTGGCCTGCAATTCCAGCACAGAAGCAGCAGAGACGTGACGGTCCTGTCAGCTCTCTGGACACTCAGCATAGCAGAATCAGCAAGCTCTGGAATCAGGGAGGGAGAACTTGTCTCAAAAAAGAAGATGGGAAGTGATTAAGAAACAGAGAAAGAGAGACAGACAGACACACTCAGAGAGAGACACACACATATACATAGTGAGAGACAGAGATACAGTCACACACAGAGACAGGCAGACAGAGAGACAGACACACAGAGAAACAGACAGACAGACATACTCACAGACAGACACGTACACACTACATAAATTACAATAAAATCCTAGAGATCTGGGATGGAAGGGATACTACGCACCCCATAGAACTATTTAATTTTGTTGGCTCTACTGAGCTCATCATACACAATTCATAATTCATTTGTCGACAGCATTCCTTTGATCCCTGTCTTGAAGGACGCTTGCTGGGTACAAGGGATCATTGCTGCCATCTGGTTCCCTTTGCAGTCTTTGGACCAGGCACTGCATTTCACTATGTTACAGGTTACAATTCAACACACGCCTCACTTTGTGTTCATTGTGACTTGTTCTAGCTGAGAACAGAGATTCTGCATCTTTGGGGAGAAGAGCATTCTATGAAGTATGAGCTCCAAGAGAGATTGGAAGACTCTTTGCACATGCAAACACAAACTCAAACAAAAAAAATCCTATGTTTATGTTACCCTAGAAAACAATGAGTACAGAGGAAAGGGGAGACCAGCTTCTTTACTCCTACATAAGCAACTTCCTGCAGTCATGACCAGCTAAGGAATGTCTTATGGGGAATAAGAATTCATAATAACGAATAAAGGAATGAGTTTAAGCCTGCCTATAAAATTCAGAGCAAAGCATCAACAACTTCACTTTTGCAATATATATAATTAAAGTACATGGATGGGATAAGAATTATATAAATAATGCAAAATTAAAAGTACACGCAGGAAAAAATGACATATTGTCCAAATTATCACTGAAAATTGTTTGGAGTTAAGTGAACATCCAGGTTACTAGTTCTCTGTAAGTAAGCCTAGTAACAGCTGACAAAAAATGAAACTGAAAACCTTTCCACCCCGTTTCCCTTCCTCTCATCTACCCTCTGATCTGAGGAGAACCAAGCCTACAGTAATGAGCCCACACCATTTCCACTGATAGAAATTTGTTATGTAATTCACATGTCATATAACTGCTGATTGAACCTTATTATTAGGTTATTATTATTAACCTTATTATTATTAACCTTATTATTATAAGGTTAGCTTATTGAAATGATTCATTTTTTTTTTTGATTTTCGAGACAGGGTTTCTCCGTAGCTTTTTGGTTCCTGTCCTGGAACTAGCTCTTGTAGACCAGGCTGGTCTCGAACTCACAGAGATCCTCCTGCCTCTGCCTCCTGAGTGCTGGTATTAAAGGCGTGCGCCACCACTGCCCAGCTGAAATGCTTCTTTAAAGTATTCAGAAACTTCTTTAACAGGCACATGTTTTAAGAATAAAATGCATGACAAGGACAGCCTGGACTAGCTCTTCTTACAGCACCAATATGGCAATAAAACCATGTTAAATACCAACTGATGAATCATTAAAGAGTTGTCGAAAAGCTCGTGAACCAAAACCTCTGAGCTCTGTATGTTATGATGAGAACTGTGGAGACATTTGGTGAGAAATATTCTGTCTCGTAATCCATGTGACCCAAAGGACCCCTTTCTCAGCTGTGTGAGCCATCACAGAAACCCACCTGTGTGTGCCAACAGTACTCAATTCACTTACAGCAGAGCTGGGAGGCACCTGACGCCTGGTGGTAGACAAGTGCCCAACCTGGTCTTGCTGTCGGTAAGGAATCAACTATTAAACATCATACATTTTTTAAGATATATCAATTCAATGAACAAATCACCATTATGAATGATGTCACTGAGCAGTTCAAAGCCTGTGCCCAGATTTCAATAAGACAAGCAAAAGACAAAAGCAGTGTCTTTGCCCTACATTGTACCTATGTGTGTTGAAGGAGTTCCAGCTCATAGCCATAAAAAAAAAATGTTTATCATTGTGTTGGTGTATTCACCCAGAAGCTTCAACCCTAATGGCCAGCTTTCACAGTGCTGAAACATGCTCTACCACACAGGGGTGGGGCAAGCATCCATCTTAACCAGCTGTGAGCACTGCAAGCTACAACAATGACCAGACTAGAAAAACACGTCCACCAGTATAGCAGTGAGGGTCACAGGAATAACGCATCACTTTCTGGTTAGATCTAAGTCCCTCTCCACAGGTGAAACTTACACCTGGCACCATAGCCAAACCAAGAATCTGAGGCTAGACATGTTAGGCCCTACGGGAAAACGCACTGCTATCACTCTATGAAACAGACAGAATATTAAATATTAAACGGACTCCTACTTTACCCAGGATGACAATTGCACATAAGAGCTTGCAATAGGAATGATAGCATTCACAAAAGCTGTAGAAACGCAAAGTATAGAGAGGGAATGTGGGCACGAAGTCCCACCCCTAAGTGAGGAGCTATTGGCCATTGATAGCTACTAGGGAGGGACAGTTTTAAGAATATAGCCCCTGGAAGATCAATCAAGTCTAGCAGATGGCCATACACTCAAGAATACATGAACTTGGTGGTTAAAAAAGTACATGAAGTAGTGCTGGTAGACAAGCGATGTGAATTCAGGAGGAGCTGGAAGGACGGAGTGAATTTGACCAAAATATACTGTAGCAAATTCTCAAAGAACTAAAAAGAAAAAATGAGGAAAAATACCACACACGTACATGCACACACACACACACACACACACACACACACACACACACACATACACATACACAACAATGCCATTACTTATAAAGATCCTGTACATTGGAAGAGATAAAAGTTGCAGCACTAACATTGGACCCACCTTAGTTTCAAATACAAAGTCTGGGGCTGGCAAGATGGCTCAGTGATAAAGGTACTCGCGACCAAATCTGATGATCTAGCCACATCCCTCGGACTCACTGGCAAGAACACAAACTCCTGCAAGCTATTCCCTGGCCTTCACCATACACAGGTGCACATGCATTCCCACAAACTAAATAAATGCAATATTTTCATTTAAAAAAAAATAAGATTAAAAGCCCCGACTGCTCTTCTAGAGGAACCAGCTTTGATTTCCAGCATCCACATAGCAGCTCATAGCTATCTGTAATCCAAGTTCCAGGGCACCAGACACCCACTTCTGGCCTCCATGGGCACTCTACCCTTGTGATGCCAGGTGTCCATGCAGGTAAAACATCCATATACATTACATAAAATGTTTTTTAACGTAAAGATTTTTTAATGAAACAAGAGAAAAAGACAGGCAAACACTTTCCCTTTAACTGGACTTAAACAAATGCACCCAGTATATTTGCCACACTCCATTGAAGTTTGACAACTCGTTCATAAAGACAAATGACACATGGCATGTAATATTACAGACTAACTACAGAACACCTTCATTCACCCTCCGCTGGTGACAGCAGGATGTAGGACTGAATAATCTCTAGGCATCCTGGCAGCATGGAGCGAAGTGGAAACGTTGGCGTGGCAGACGTGGGGCGTGGCAGACATGGGGCGTGGCAGTTGGAAGTCTCACTGAACTGACCATTGACTTTTCACTAACAAATTTCTAGGTAGCGTCAGGCTACAGAAACTCACGGCCATAGCAGAGAAATATTCTGGGTCTTTTCAGCCTAGAAAGTGGACTTTCCTTCTTAATGTTAAAAATGTACTTTCCTAGCTCAACCTAGACACAGGAGTGGGGGTGGGGGCTTGGTCCTGCCTCAAGAGGTGATGGGACAGACTTAGTTGACTTCCCAGGGGAAGCCTTAACCTCTCTGAGGAGCGGATGTGGAGGGTGGGGGGGAAGGCGGGGGAAGCGGGAGGAGATGAGGGAGGGGAAATAGAATTTGTATGAAAAAGACAGATAGATAGATAGACAGACAGACAGATAATAGATGATAGAGATAGATAGATGACAAATAGATAAATGATAGATAGATAGATAGATAGATAGATAGATAGATAGATAGATAGATAGATAGATAGATGGATGGATGGATGGATGGATGGATGGATGGATGGATGGATGGATGGATGGATGGATAGACGGATAGACGGATAGACGGATAGAGGGAGAGAGGGAGAAAGGGAGATAGATAGATAGGGAGGTAGATGACAGATAGTTACTCTCATAAAGGACTTTGTCACAGTAGTGAGAAAAGTAACAAATACCCTACATAAAGTACAATCTCTGACCTTGGAAGACAATGACAATTGTTCTCCACAATAGCTGGAGTCAGGGCGTGGACTCCACATTCTGCCAAAGACTATTCAGGTGGTTTTATTATGTATCCAGAGCTAGGTTTAAGGCTGCAAATCTGCATTCTCAGTTGCTTGTTCCTTTTTCCCCCTTCTTTTCTCTGGAAACCAACCGTGAATCCCCGTAGGGAACTCAAAGGGTTCTGAGACTTCCTAGGAGGCACACTTGTGGGTGTTGCCAAGCCTGAGGAAATAGGGGAGGCATTTCCAGCTCTTTCCACTGACTTCCTTAACAAGACTTATTGGATGGAGTTAGGAAAGCATCCATCAGTAAGAAGAGGGAGCGGTGACCTCATTGGCACCTTCAGGTCTATTTCATCTTTTCATTTGGGTCAGTTTTAATTATCAGAGTCCAGTTTACTGCCCAAAATCTTTTAGCTTTGATTTTTAAAGATTTATTCTTTTATTTTTATGTATTTTTACTCTTCCCACATATATTACATCCCTACTACAATTTTTCTTCCCTCCCCTCCCCCACCTCCCTCTTCCCCCAGATCCACCTCCTCTCAGAAGAGAATAGGCCTCCCAGGGCCATCAAGCAAGCTGAAATGGCTGATTCTAGTTATTCACCATCTGTCATGAACGGGAGCATGAGGTGTGTCCAAAGACACATCAGCTAGACACTGAATCCCCACGTCTCTAACTCAGGTCCTGAGGGAGATAGGACAGGCTCCATGGCCTTCCTTATGTATAACTTGTGCTATAAGGGGCATCTGTTGGCTTTAAAGGTCAACATTGGTTTCCCTCTCATCCCTTCACAGAACCCAGGCTATGCCTGGGAAACCCACACCACAACTGGACAATTTATTTTTGGTGGAAATGATTCTGTGCCCCTCACTCCACACAGCTGTGTTGGCATGACCCTAGACCGTCAAAATATGATCCGTCCCATCACACGGGATTAGCAGAAGGTTTGGTGTAGGTTTCCCAGGGTCAGGGTTGGGATGTTGGCATCACACACAGTATCTCCCAGCTGGGGTGCTGAAAATAAAGGAATAAGCTGGGAGTGCTGGTAGCAAGCTGGATGTCACCAGGAAGAGCTGCCTGGGGATGGAGCAGAAATGTCATGGAGAAGACAAGATGAAGATACAGTAATAGATGCAGAACCCCTTGCTCCAGCTGTCTTGAAGGCACCTTTTATCCCTGCTCCCAGTGGGTTCATGTGTCTTAGATTGGTGGAAATAAAAACAGGGTCAGATTCTTTGAAGCAACAGCTTTTCTGCCAGTGACTATTCTTCGTGCCCTGACCATGGGCTCCGGCCCCAGCTCATCCCCTACAGCTCAAGGGCCCAGCGTTTGCTTGGCCACTTGCTTAATGATCCAGCACATTCCTTTTCTGTTGAAGTTAGAGTTTCTGTCACTCAATGACCTGAATTTTCTGTGATAGACTTTCTCCAACAGCTTTGAGCCACAGTTGTGTTCTTTTGCAGTGAATACACAATAGAGCTTGGGGCAGTTTTTTTTAAGTTACATTTTCATTATCCTTAAAATTTATGATAACTGACTGGGTGGTGGTGTATGCCTTTAATTCTAGCACATTGGAGGCAGAAGTAGGGGGATCTCTGTGAGTTTGAGGCCAGCCTGGTCTACAAGAGTTAGTTCCAGGACAAGCTCCAAAGCTACAGAGAAACCCTGTCTCAAAAAAAATAAAAAATAAAATAAAATAAAAATAAAAAAAATAATGATAACTGAATTTGACTCAGAATCAGTATTATGGTTCCCATATCACTCAAGGGCAAAAACTATATGAGATAATACCATAGAAGATCAAAATACAGAATTATCTAGATATATAGAAAAATAAAAAGAGAGCACCAAGGTTTCCTAAAAGAAAGCAGCCATCTACCCCAGAATTGAGGGGAACACAGATACAGGCTGGAACTATTACAGCATGGGAGCCTGGCATGGCACTGTCCCATCCCCGTCTCACTGCAGTTAGCAGAGCCCCTTCTGCCCATAGGCTGCATGACAGCCCACTGTGTTCATAAAGCACTGTGCATTGGTTGTACTGTGTGTTGGCTCTACAAAGTGATGTTCCATTAGGACATTGCCCTCCACGCGTATCCCACACCCCGAGAACTCACTTCACCTCCTCTACCCCCTTCTGCATCTCCTTTCCACATCCCTACACTTTTATCTTTGTGTCTTTTATATTAAGATCACATGAGGGAGGAGGTGTGTGGTTTTTTTACTTTTAGTCTCTGGCTTTATTTCACTTAAGGTAATAATCTCAATTTTTATCTATTTTCCTGAAAATAGGAATTTTTTCTTCCTTATGTCTGAATAATACAGTACATTTTGATCACATACCAGGAAGCTTGGGGAAAATGCCTCACAAGACTACAGCTGTGGCTCCAGATGATGGGGCCATTAGTGAACCAGAGTCTAGACCTCCAAGGTGCTGGGGTCTCTGCAAAGGGCAGGCTACACCCAACCATTGTAAGGAAACATAACGCTATGGTATGACGTGCTCTTTCTATGGGAAGACTCCAGTCCTAACATGCTATGCTGGCTTGAACATGACAGGACTGAAGGTGACAGAGAAGAGTGAGTCTTGTCTTCTTCCT
>NC_022021.1:48655453-48658463 GCF_000317375.1 Microtus ochrogaster
TGGGTTGATCGGGATATCAGAATTAGCCAGTAAGGGCTAGAGCTAAAGGGCCAAGCAGTGATTAAAAGAATACAGTTTCCATGTAATTATTTCGGGTAAAGCTAGCCGGAGGCGGCCGGGGTGCTGGGGACGCAGCCCCGCCGCTCCAATTACTACAACCCAGTGGATCTATCGATTGCTGAATTAGAACAGAGCAGAAGAAATGGGTGCTGTGTTGGAACCCTAATTTCTCCAGCCCTCTTCTCTGAAGACCATGACAGCAACCAGACCACAGGACCACCATTGTTTATGGTGCAAAATAGGCATCATTTCCTGCTAGGTTCAAAATCAAGTGAAGGCCATTCTCACAGTTTAAAAAAAAAAAGTATAATTAATTGATGTCTTTATCTCCTGTTAGCTCAAGCAGAGCACTAATATTCCATATCTCTTAATTCATTGCTTTTATGTTCATACAATTTTAAAAACCTATCTGTACTCGATTTTGAAGCCTGAAGTGAAAGGGTTTGTTTTTTTTAATGTTGTTTTGTTTCTTGTACCTCAAAGGACCCATTTATCACATTCTGGGAGGCAGTGTGACTCACCTCATATGTGGGCTTTTAGATAACTAAACCTGTGTTGTTTAGATAAATATGAATTACTTTATAAAAAGGCAACTTAATTTAGCAACTGAATTTGGACTTATCCCCCATGGATGCCAAAGGACAACTGAGTATCCTATCCCGAGAACACTGGTGGCCTGGGCACAGTGGGCACATTGTGGTCTGTATGGGTCCTGAGAGCCAGCATTGTCATGACAGCCTCACTAAAATCCATCTATATGGCCTGGTGTCCCTTGAGCATCCAAACGAACTAACTAGCTTGGGAAGGTAACACTAGACATGGGAAATAATAGCATTTCTCTGTCAATTACCGGTTTTCGTGCTGAAATATCTTTTCAGGGACAATGGCTCTAGCTCTGAACCATGCTCCAGGGATCAGTTCTGCTAAGACATTAGTTATCTGAAGAATGTTATCTGGAGAGTTCTGTTGACCTTCATTCCATCACAGCAGGGAGGAAAATATTGCTTTCTCGGTTTCAGAAGTTCAGTCTCTAAACATTGAGATTTTATTTCATAGAACTCAGAGGGTTATGAACTTTAATCTCCTCTGTGCAGAAGGCTGGTAATACCAAGGTTGCTTGCTCAATACTGTGGGGACTTAGAGTGATTTGTCTCCCTATGTTTCAAAAACTGGAGGTTTCGTTTTGATTTTCTCCAGGTTCAAATGTCTCTTTATTTTAAAATCATAAGGTTCTTCAGACATTCCTGAGGGACTCAGATACATTGCTCACAAATACATTTTGAAACAAAGAAATAACAGTACTGAGTACCATCCCTAAAGTTCAACAACCAGAGGTTGCTGAGTCTGTATTCCAGGTATGACAATCAGCTAAGCTCTGGGGACCTATGGTAGTTGTTATGGCCTCCATCCTGAAGATAAAGTCATCTAATTGATGCCCTGAGATAATGAGTTTATACTAAAGGTTGGAGGGGCTTTTACACTAACCCAAAAGTGGCTCCTAGAGGATCTGTAACCAGATCCCTTCACTTGGTGACTTCTGGAGTCAACCTTGAACAAGCTGTACATCTTGAGGTGTTCTATTGTGACTGAAAACACAGTGAGATTATCTTGATTTTAACACCAGATTGCAAACCCCTTGACTGAAAACAATTAGAAAGGGTTGAAGATGGAGAGAGCTGGAGGCGGGATTTTGAAGTATAATCAACATGAAGACAACTTGTTCTCAAGACTTTTAACCTTTGTTCCACAGACTGCTGCATCAAAAACTGCTGAATGACATTTCCGTTGCTGTGGCAAAGCCCTCACAGAGGCAACTTCAGAAAAAAAAAGGGGGGGTTTACATAGGCTCATGGTTTCAGAGGTGTCAGGTTACCATGGTGCAGAGTGTGTGGTAGAATAAAAGCAGTTCTTATCACGAAGAACCAGGAAACACACAAACGAAGAATACTGGCACTCAGTTGTCTCCTTTCTCCACTTTTATTCAGAAGGCAACCTCTTTAGTAACCCGTACAGAAGAGAATCTGCCTCCCCAAAGTCACTCACACGACCGGAGCTCAGAGCAAAGTCCTCCTGAGTCTTGCTAGAAAGATGGCTCAGTGGTTAAGAACACATGGCTCTTCCAAGGGACTGGATTTCTACTCCCAGCACCCACATGGTGGTCCACAACCATCTGTAACTCTAACCCAGAGGACCTGATGCCCTCTTGTGGCCTCTGCGGGCACTGCATGCATGAGGTGCACAGACACACACGCAATGCACTTAATAAACTTAAATAAACTTTTAAAGCAGCCATCAAGAAGGAAGCTCCAAGAGCCACAATTAAAAATCAGCATGGCATGGGATCAATCTGGAACTGACCTGGAAGCCTCCTCCCTACACTCTCCTAGCATTTGGGGATGTGGTATAGGAGGTCCTTCTGACTATATGTTGCTTTGATTGGTTGAATAAAGAAAACTGCCTTGGCCTTTTGATAAGGCAGTACTTAGATAGGTGGGAAGACAGAACTGAATTCTGGGAGGAAGAAAGCAGCAGAAAGGGAGAGCCACCATGGAGCGAGCTGCCAGGTCAGACATGCTAAATCCCTCCTGGTAAGCCACAGTCACGTGGTGATATACAGATTATTAGAAATGAGTTGGAACAAGATGTGAGAGTTAGCCAGTAAGAGGCTAGAACTAATGGGCCAAACAGTGTTTAATTAATACAATGTCTATGTGGTTATTTCGGGGGTTAAGCTAGCCGGGTGGCAGGACGCAGCTCGCTGCTCCACATACAACAGGGACGCTGTACCAGTTGTCAAAGGAGAAAAGTAGCCAATAGCCATCTCAGTCATAAATCCTATAAACCACAACAATGACCAGCACAGTGTTGCGGGAGGTCCTCCCGCTCCTCCAGCCTATAGCTGCTGAGATACCAGCCCATTGGGGCATGGTCTCTCTCTCCCTTTAAAAAA
>NC_022021.1:48665873-48677687 GCF_000317375.1 Microtus ochrogaster
GGCGACTAGACTTGCTTCCTGGTTGTGCAGAGGGCTGTGATCTGTAAGTTTCCCCCTTTAAATAAATACCATCTTATTAATCATAATTCCCAACTGGTGTGGCATTGCTTGTGACTTACGACTCCAGCACAGCAGTGTGTACCCAAGAATAAAACAGTGGCAATTATATCTCCGGGAAGCTCAAGCACAATACTGAACTCAAGGCCCACTTAAGAGTAGGAAATTCACATTGGGCACTGCAAACCTAGCCAACTGGTGAAACCATGGCTGGTGAGACCGTGGGACCCAGAGAAGACTCTCCCACTGCCTCTTCCTAAACCAGTACAATTCCCAAGTCCATTCTGCATCTCTAGCCTCTCATATTTTTTTTCTATAGAACATAGATAGCATCTCTGAAATCTACAACTAGTAAAAATGTAGAAAACTGTAGTGATATATTGCATTTCGATAAATGAATCTTGCCTGAAGACCAGAGGCAAAGCTAAAGTCACTAGAGGTCAGGCAATCACCTTTAATCCCATGATCTGGAAGATAAAGGCAGATGGACCTCTGTGAGTTCAAGGCCACCCTGGGCTACACAAAATCAATGCAGCAACAAATCCAAGTAGTGGTAGCCTGCACCTTTAATCCCAGTGCTAGGGAGTCACACACCTTTAATTCCAGCGTTAGAGAGTCACACACCTTTAATCCCAGCACTAGAGGATAATAGACTAGAAGACATCAAGACAGCCAAGTCAATGACCTTTACCAATTCAAAGTACCAAAAAGGGTACCACTTTCTGCCCAAGGTGAAGAACAGTGGATACCTGACTCCTACCTCTTTCTACACTCGTTAGCTGGAAGAAGAGGACCATGAGATAAATAAAGCCCAGAATCCTAATGGTTTCCATAACTAACACAAACCAGACATCACGGTGACCATCTGAACCACAGTCTGCAACCCATTAACCATCATCCCCAATCAACCACAGTAAACCTGAGCCCAAGGACTCGATGTGTTCCTGTCCTTAAGCTGTACCAAAAGTCCCTTACTGTTTTTGAACTCCTTTTGGTGTCAAAAGGTATGAGTCACCCAGAAAAGCTGCTGAGAGCCAGAGCTGAGGGCTCACAGGGACAACCCTCCGAGAGCCAGCACGTGGTTCTGTCCTCAGGCTCACCTCTGGAGCTCTGACTACTGCAGGCCCAAATCCTACTCTGTATATCTTCCTCTGGATCGTGTTTCGTTCATTGCACCATGGTGTAATCTCCCACAGTTCTACACAACAACTCAAGGCCTGTTTAACCTAAAACCAACCTTCCCTCTCCTCAAGCTAATGAGCTGTGCAGTTTGGTGGGTAGACCTCAGTTTCAAATCAGAGTTCTCTGCTTGGGATCCTAGCATTCACTCTCTGAGAGACCTCAGTCTGGGGGTCAATGGATTTAGAAAGTCTTCTTCCAGGCTGCTCACACTCAGAGTCAAAACAGTTCGAATGAGCTCTTGGCTTGTACCCACGGGATGACTAAAGTGCCCTGCCTGGGTGATAAGGACTCATCAGGTGACCACCTCAATGAACCAGAAACCTCGATGTTTCTCTACTTGAGCCTCTCCATACAAGTTTCTGGGCTTCCTCAGAACACGGAAGAGACGGTCTCAAAGAAAAGGTCCCAAGAACGCACATCTTGGGAGAATGGAAAACAAAGGCACTCATCCTGCTGTGATCAATGGCCCAAGACATTGCATTCTGTCAGTCAAGAACAATAAACACATCCAATTTATAAAGGAGGGAAATAAAAAATTGTTCCACCTCTCAAAGGGATGATTAGGAAAGATTTATTAGAGCCTAGAATAAGTGGAAGGAACAGCTTTAGAATAACAAGTTCTGGCATTCCATGGAGTCTATAGCAATGGCCTGTCACAGTCTAGTGGAGACCTGAGAGAGAGCTCAGAGGAGCTCTCAGGCTCCAAATTGTAGAAGAGGAGAGGGAGAGGGGAAGCCAAAACACAGCTCTGAAAACCACTAATGTGTACACACCATAAATACTAATCAAAACATAAAAATCTGAAGGATGAGGAAAGCTGGCTGAAATTATATATGCACGCACATTTGCATACATACAATGCATACAGAAATACGCCATGTGTATATCTGCCTTGACAGCCAAAACATCCAGGAAGGAACATTCCTAGGCCTCAGTGCAGAAGCCACCACTGTGCCCTTGGCCAATTTTATCAGATGACATTTTAACAAAATGTCAGCTTTTCTTTTTATCTTTTCTTTCTTTTTTTTTTTTAATTTTTTGAGACAGGAGTCCCCTGTCATTTTGGAGCCTGTCCTGGAACTAACTCTTGTAGACCAGGCTGGCCTCGAACTCAGAGAGATCTGCCTGCCTCTGCCTTTCAAGTGCTGGGATTAAAGGTCTGTGCCACCACTGTCCAGCAGCTTTTCTTAATATCATTTAAACAGTTATTCGATATATGTACATATTGATAGCACCATAGAGTCAATCAATTTAGGGGTGGGAAAATTTTTATCGGTTTCCTAGAAATCCAACAAAAATTTTTAAGCGAGACCCTGATAGTAAGAGTCACTCAACAGCATTTACCTTGTGACTTCCTGGGAGCCCAAGAGACTTGGGAATTTATCTATGCTATGGCTAGAGATAGCAGATCGGGTTTGTGAAGGAAGGTGGCTAAATTGGGGTCTTAGAAGCTCAAACACAGCCCATGACTATACATCCTGTTGATGCCCCAGCCTTGAAGCCAATCACTCCACAGGACTCAGCGAAACTGGATTGAGTGCGGTCACATGTATCAAAACCATAAAATACTTTCTGGATATAATGCCACAAAGCAGGGGATTTACTCTCTAGGAGAAAGCATGTCTATAGATATTTTAAAAGACAGAATCAATAGCATAAATGGCAAAGTAATTTTGTTCTGGGAAAGACAAGGGAAGGGAAGCAATGCTGTGTTAACTCAAGCATTGCAGATGCTGAGTAATTTTAGATCTCATTTATTCAGAGAAAACAAATGTGCTATATTGCCATCGGGAAGGGGGTTAGCTGAGGCCAGCGGCTGTGTCAGCTCAGGAAATGCAACCAGGCAGTGCAGAGCATACATAAATACGGAGTTATCAAAAAATAAAAGCCAGGAGGTCATGTGTCCATGCTCACAGGAAAAGTGGGTGATCCACCTAACTTATAAGGGCACCACTGTGGGTGACAGGCACAGGCAGCTGAGCCATCAGCACACACAGGCAGGGAGTATGCCTGGGTCGTGAACACATAGACCAGAGCTATGTACCACAGTCAGGAAACTGGGGGGAAATGGATGATGGTTCCCCTCTCATTTTCTCCATATACTCAGCCCCGGACCCCTGAGCAAGAAAGAGTGCCATCTGCACACAGGGTGGATCTTCCTGCTTCGATGGACTCAGCCTAGGAATTCCATCACAGGCATGGCCAGTGCTTTGTTTCCATGGTGACAGTAGAGCCTGTGAAGTTGGCAATCAATATCAGCCATCCCAAGCTTCTTACAAGAAAAATGCCAAAACCACTTACTTTCTACAGAACAAAGCATCACTGAGTGGGAATGAATGGAATCGTCCCATGTAACTGACACCCCACCGCAGTTCTGACCCTATGGCCACGCTGGCTTCACTCTGGGTACTTGGTGGCTCCATGTGAACAAGGGGCTGAGCTGGCAGCCCTCTATCACTGTGCTGACAAAGAAGCTGGCACATGCCAACAGCTCAAGACGCTGATGGGGCTGGGGGGATTCAAATGCTCGGAATGGCAGCACCCCAGCTCCACATCTGCAGGCTGCTCGGTAGGGCTGCTGGTAGCTCTCCACACACTGTGACAGCCTCAGAGCATCTCACTGCTTCATCCTGCTCTTTCTCCAGCCAATCACTCTTCGTCCATGCAACTGAAGCTAACGTGGAACAGACTGTGAAAGAGGATGTGAGGCTAGGCATTGGGTCTCAAGGAACCAATTAAGGAAAGGGTTGTTAGGGGAAGAGTGCCAGGTGTGGCTCCTTCTGTCTCTGCCTCCTCATCTCTGCATCTAGGGGATCTCTTCAAACAGAGTGAGAGTCTCACCAGCCTCATTAACTAAGAGCATGGGGTGGATGGGAAAAGCTGAGCTGTTTCCTCTGGTCCTCTAGACCCAGGGAGCCTGTATTTAGACAGGCAGCCATTCCGTAGATTTTTTTTTCATCAAAGAATCCACCATAAATAGGAAGGAATCCTATATCAGAAAAAAGGAATGGAGATGGGGTAGTAACGGGAAGGTGTGGATGGAAAGTAAGCGAAAGAAAATAGAAAATCAAGAGAAGGAAGGAAGGAGGGAGGGAGGGAGGGAGGGAGGGAGGGAGGGAGGGAAGTAGTGAGGGAGCGAGGGAGGGAGGAAGAAAAGGTGAAGGGAAGGAACGATAGGGAAAGAGAGAAAAGAAGGAAGAGAAAGGGAGCAAGGAAAGGAAATGAGAAGACAGAAAAGATAAAGAGAAATGAGGAAAAGGAGGAATAGGAAAGGGGAGAATGAAAAGAAAGCCTTAGGTGACTCCAGGGCAAGGCTTCTACTTAGTCTTGGACATGTAAAGACAATGGTCAGATTTAGAAACAGACAAGATGGTGCCTGGACAAGAACTCCAGGCCCTGGAGAAGGTGCTGAGCCTCCCTCTTGTCTCCAAATTTGCACTCATTAGACACGTCAGTGTCTGTTACGTGAGTGAACACTCTACAGTGGCGTGACCTTAAATAAATTCTCTCAGAGAGAGAGGCAGGCGACTCTCAGAAGTCCTTTCAACTTCCTTGTAGCTACTTTATCTTCATCCTTTCTGGGCACCGATGCCAGTGGCTGCAGTTGGAACAAAGGGGATAAATAAAACTGTGCCAGCGGTGAACTCTGCCGCGCCTCGGCAGCCATTGCTGATGCCCCTCTACAGCCATAGGCTAATCAGAGCGTGGCTTTCCCTGAAGCTGTGATGTCTCCTTAAGCAAGCCAGACCCATGAATTTCTAATGCTCCTCCCGTAGTCATCCCCACAGACTTCCCTCCTCCTGTGATGGATCGTGAAGGATCTTCTGTCTTCAAAACATCTTCTAAAATCAGGCGTTAGTGTGGCAGTGGGACCCTGCATTTTCTCACTCGTTCTGAGCCCCCTCCCTGGTAATGCACTGCCATGGGGAACAGTTTGCTGTGCAGCTCTGTGAGAGACACGTGGATCTGTGGCACAGGCCACGGTGTGCTGCATTCAGACTTCAAGTCCCCATCACCACCAGGTAGGAAAGGATGGCCAGGAAGAAGTTACTGAGAAGATTAGGGGCACAAATGAAGGAAAACATCTTTGTGGAGCAGAAAAGAAATCCAAGGGGAAGGGCTGACCCTGTGCTGGTTACTGGCTGAGCTTGGCTGGAGGCAGAGTTGTGCGAGGAGGGATTTTAGAGACCGAAACCAAAGTCTTCAGTCAAAGCTCACCCGGCTCAGCCCTCACTTCTCAGATGTGATGCAAGAAGCAAGAAGGCCAAAGGGAGCAATCTCCTGCAGATGGAATCTGGGCCTGGTGACCAACGCTGCTTCACGGCAGCACAGGAAAATTCAGGGTACGCTAGAGAGAGCTCCAAGGTCTTGATTGTGTGTGGTGGTAATCTGATGGCAGAGAGCAGGATGTGCCCAGATGGGCTGGCTCAGAAGGGAGGGGGCTTGTAAGAAATGAGCACACCGCCCCCAAGTAAGAGCAAGGATCGCAGATGCTGAGACTGACGTCTCGTGTCACAGCCAGCAGGAAGAAGATGGATTCAGGTAAAGAGATATAAATTAAAAACAAGGAAAGTGGTTTTCAAATGGAGCACTTTATATTGCTCATATATTCAATATATATTCACATTTATAAAAATTAATCATTCAGAAACACAGTGAATGTGAATGCATAAAGCCTTAGGCTCCATCCCTAGTAGCTTAAAAAGTTAGATATTGTTTGAGTTTGTTGATTAGCAGAAGTGTGTGTGTGTGTGTGTGTGTGTGTGTACGTGTATGAGACAGGCACATGAGTATGTAGGTACGTGAGTCAATACATCCAGAAGCCAGAGCAGGACCCGCTGTCCTTACCACTCCCTACCTTACTGTTTAGACACAGGGTCTTTCACTGAACATGGAGTTTCTCTGTTTTTGATGGCAATGGTCGTGCTTTTGGGTACACAGGCTAGACAGTCACCAAGCTCTCAGGATACACTCATCTCCCTCTTCCAATGCTGGGGCTACCGGTGTGTACAGCCATGCTCAGCATTTTATGTGGATGCTGGAATCTAAACTCGGTTCCTCAGACTTGCAAAGCAAGCACTCTTTCTCGCTGAACCAGCTCCTAGAAAATGTCTTGTGAATACAAAAATTATATGAAGAATTTCAGTATACATTACACAGATAAAAAGCAAAAACTCAGTTGGGTGGTGGTGGCACATGCCTTTAATCCCAGTACTCATGAGTCAGAGGCAGGTGGATCTCTGTGAGTACAAAGCCAGCCTAGTCTACATAGTGACTGCATGGATACTCAGAACTGTGACACAGAGAAACTTTGTCTCAAAGAAACACACAGAAAAGTAAAGAACATTTCCTGAAAACTTGGGCACAAGAATATTTACTCTCTCCACTGTTATTCAATATGGTTCTTAAAATCCTAGCCATAGCAATAAGACAAGAAAAAAGAATTAAAAAAAGATACAAATAGGAAGAGAAAACTTAATGCATAATACTGAGTGAAAAAATGACCAGAAGAGAATGAAAATAACTATTCTAATCATGTGACATCATCAAGACATCTGTGGTGCCAGGCATGAGGGGACAGGGCAGAGGGATGAACGGATACAGAGGAGATTTTGGAGTGGAGTGATCCTGTGTGACATAGTAACGTTGTGTGTTTCAGAGAAATTTTATTATCCATGGTCAGCATTAGTCAGCATGTTAAATAAATGGATTTAAACACAATGAGAAAAAAAATGGGCACAAAACCTGTGACTCAGCAAGTACTGGAGGTAGCTGTGGCCTCCACCATACCCTGGGCAGGGATATACCATGGACATTCTGGTTTGCCGTGCAGGTAACACTGTTCATGCTCCTCCGAAGCTATGGTACCCTACTGTGGAGGGTGCACAGGATGCTGTGGATACTGTACATGATGAATAGCTATGTGCTGCAGCTCCACCAAGCAGTTCTTTTCTGGACCTGGAAGCCACACTGGTGGGAAAGCTGGTTGAGTGGAAAGTGTCCCACAATGCCCAGCATTAAATGGGCACACTGTTCTCCATGGGAGTCCATACATGCATAGCAGAACAAGACCAGACCAATGGACTTCAGAAGGGCCCTTTTTCCTGATGAAGAAATGTCAGGATGGTAGGATTTGGCACATGAATTTGCCATAACTAATGGTCTGACGTTTCAACAAATTAAGATGCCAGGCCCATTAGAACTATATTCTGAAGGGAAACTGGACTGATGTCCCTGACTGTTGGTATCGCTGCTCCCTACACTACCCAGGAATCTGGGCTGGTCCATGAGGAACCTGCACTGCTAGCCTCACCAGGATGCCACCAGAGGAAGCCAAATGAACTACTGAACCTTGTACTATACAACAGAGACAAGGAAGAGAGAATTCCCAGGGAAGGGACAAGCATCATGGAGCAGCGGGACAATTCGGAATGTGCCTGCTTCACACAGCAAAGCTCAGGATGGAGATGGGGCTGTAGAACTGAAGAGAGACAGACCCAGCTCTGTCTGGATGCTTCTATAGCCCTCTTCACACCTCTTGGAATATCTCAAGGATGTGGATGCTGCCAACTCCACCATCCAGTATGTAGCTTCCAAAGGAGGCAGACACCATGTAACTGCCCAAGAA
Organism: Microtus ochrogaster; assembly: GCF_000317375.1. Taxonomy (NCBI): domain Eukaryota; kingdom Metazoa; phylum Chordata; class Mammalia; order Rodentia; family Cricetidae; genus Microtus; species Microtus ochrogaster. Next base: position 48,673,741 of record NC_022021.1, read on the forward strand.
GCAAGAGGTAACAAACCACAAGCCTCGTGGTAAAACATAAAATAATAGGAATGGATTAATTTAACATGTAAGAGTTAATTAATATCAATACTGCTTCCTGTCAGGCATTGTGTCAGAGCAGAGAGACAATGAATCCCGGAACTTTTGGGTGATGGAAGAGTTTGTCTTCGCTGGGGTGGCAGTCACCCGAACCTTTACGTGTAATGAAGCAGCTCTATCCATGGCAGAGCACCAATGGAAGATGATTGGTCCTGACACTGTGCAGGAACAATGAAAGATGCCACTCTTAGAGGAAAGGGGGGATGGTCTGCACCTTCTCACGCGGTAACTTCTGAGTGCTTGTATTTAAAATAAGAACTAGAAGCCTATTACAGGAGCTCATGCCTGGAATCCCAACACTTGGGAAGTTGAGGCAGAAGAATTGCCATGAAAACAGAGCCAACTGGGTTACATACTAAGTTCTAAGCCAGCAGGGGCTGGAGAATGAGATCTTGTCTCAGAGCAACAATTTTTTTAAGTCAGAAAATTTAATTTGAATATCCTTCAGCTGCTGAAGAGACAAGCCACAGAACACTCATACTATGAAATATTGCTCAGAAATAGAGCAATAAATCAGAAGCGAGGCCTGTCACTGGGAATGGTGTATGGTCTTACATCATTGTATGCTGGTCCCCTGTCCCTGTCACAGCAGGGAACACACCCCTTGAGAAAGCATAGTCACAATAACGAGAAACGAAGAAGGCTCCTGTTAATTCAGTGCTTTTTGTTCAGTCTCTTCTGTCTAGAGACGAAAAATTCATTGTTTCCAATATCTCTTTTGCTAACTTCGATCTGTACATCTCCTGAGTTTGGTTATTTAATGCATAGTTGTGATAATTATGATTGCTCAATGGCTTATTCTGCATGTATGTGTGTGGAGTATGAGTGTGTGCATGCATGCTTATCCATGTATGGAGCACAGGCATGTGCATATCTCAGTGGATGTGTAGAGGTCAGAGAACAGCCTCGAAGTCCTCCCCTTGTCTCTGCACCTGGTGTGAGACTGCCTCCTGATCACACTGTAGGGGATAAAAGTGTGGGGTCTTATGAGCTCCAGAGCCTCCCGTATCCACCCCCATCTCACCGGAGGAGCAGCTGGCATTACAGATGTGTGCTATGTACTCAGCTTTTACATGGGTTCCGAGGGTCTGGCGATTTGAAGCGAGGTCATCAGGCCTGCTGGCAAGCATTCTACCCAGTGACCCATCTTTCCATACTGTGATTTATTTTAAAAAGTATATGTTTTCAACTTCCCATGTTTATTCTATATTTTTAATTTTTTTATAATTAAATATACATTTTTCCCTTTCTCTCCATTTCCCTTCAATTCCTTCCATCTCTTCCCCTTGTTCCCCCTCTAACTTATTGCCTCTTTTTATATGCTACTGGTGTGTGTGCCACGTGTATGCACATGTGCATGCATGTGCATGGGTGCATGCTTGTGTGTGTGTGTGTGTGTGTGTGTCACACACACAACCTGCTTTGCCCATGTAGCATTGGTTATATGGATAGGATTTTTGGTGCGACCACTTGCTAACCAATTGGGGGTGGTCTCCCACTCTCAGTGTTTCTTAGCTTCCTCAAGTTCTTTGGCTAGGGGTGGGTTGAGGTCCCTTGTAATTTTCCCCTTATTTTCTATCCTTATCTTCCTTTTGACATAGAAAACCCTCTTCTACTCGTTTTAAAAATGTATTTCTTCTTTTTATTTTGATATCTAAGTAGCTGAAACCTGTTAAGGGCATTCCTGTATTCTGGAACGCAGTGCTTACTTAGGCAATCGTACCATTTTCTGAGTATCTTCTTGTCTATAGTTCCATTTCATTGCTTGTTGTCTTATTTTTATTCTTGCTACGATGCACCTTCTAAAAAATTTTTCACAAATGACTCATGAGAGATACTGTGTGAGTTTTTACATGCCTAAAATATTTAAGACTGTATTTTAACCGTAATTTAACTGATGACTTAGCTCTTTCCATTCAACATGTGAACGCTTCATTCCATTTTCTTTACGTACCCATCTATACTACTGACACTTTGAGAACAACCTGGCTTTTTGAATTTACCGGAAGATGATGTGATTTTTCCACTCTGAACAGCTCTGCAGTTATCTCCCCATCCGGATGTTCTGTTTCCACGGAACTGTGTGTAAGGGTGTAGGAGCTGGGCTTACTGTCCCTTCTTCACCCTCGGTTCTCCATGAGAGTATTGGTTGCTGTCCCACAGCTTCTTGGAATCACTGGGATATTATCATTTCCGGTCCACTCCTCCCTTTCCTTTCCTTCCGTGATTATTAATTATTCTGCTCAGGCCACTTGTGGTCTCTCTCATGGCCCTCGCGTTGACTCCCCGTGGCCCGGCCCAATCTCCACGCTTCCTTTGACCATGACCACGGAACCAGCTCATTGTGTGTCTTACTTTGATTGCATTACTAGCATTTTTAAAATATTCCTATTTCATCTTCCTTGTGAGCACCTTGTGCTTGAGTCGCCAACCTCTGTCTCATCTCTGAGCATTCCTGCCATGTTTGTTTTAAATATTACTCCTAGTGTTAATTTCTCTTCCTATCCAAGGGTTTTTGTTTTGATTTGTTTTGTGCTTGTCCTTCAGCTGTTCCCAGAAGACTCCATCTTTACTCCCCAGGGATGGAAGAATACCACAGACTGGTCAAGCACTCTGACTTTTCTGGAAAAGCTCCCGTGTGAACAGTTGCAACTGGGCATCTCTTGGGACAAGGAACTGCTCATGCTTCTGACCCACAATGCACCATTCTCCTCTCAGACATGAGTCCTGGCATCCTCCCTTGCCAGTTCTCTGGAGGACTTGTAAGGCAAAGTTGAGGCACAGGACACAGATGCACACAGGCCACACCTCTTCCATCTCCACTGTTAAAGGCTTCACCCCCTGGGTCCTCCCGTGACCATTACCCTCTCCCTTTAGCTGGGATTATTTTCTAAGGCCACCATCATGATAGTGGCTAACGAGCCTTCTCATACAAGGAGATCAATGTAGCTCTGTGGGCAAGCGATTTGATTACCAACTGTGCAGGACTATCTACTGAATCCGCACGCTTTTAAAAAGTCGAGTATCCCCACAGACACAGCAGGTTGAACCCATCTGTGTTACAGCTCCAACCTTCTTCTTACCCAGAGTCCTATGGGGAAGTGAGGAACGGGCTTGGTCTCACACTCAAGGCTGCAATCTTTCCTCCCCAGCACAATGGCTTCCTCCAATGGAGGGCAAATGCCTTGTCTCCTTAGGTTTCTGGTACATCGAACTTCCCCTTCTCAGCTGGACTCTCTGCTCTTGCAGCATCTTGTGTCTGTTTTTCTTTGGCTGCTATAATGTGTGTCTGAGAGGAAGCCAGTGACTAGTGGTGAGTTACTTACCAGTCTCTATCCATACCTAACATCAATAAAGAAACTCCGGAACACAGAGTCAATATTGATTTTCATGGCCAAAAATCAAAAGTTGTATTACTGGTGATACAGTAACCACAGAGTTAAGCTAGAAGACAAATAGTTGGTTTGTTTAAGCTTTAGCACGCCCATTTACTAAATGCTGGTGATGTGTGTTGGCAGTCAAGAGTGTAGAGGCACCACAATGAATCTCTAAGGGTGGATGACTCTATATTCGCTTCCAAGACATCGTCTGGGTGAGGTGCTGTCCCTGGAAGAGTGAAGAGTATAAACACTATAGCCACTGGCTTCCATTATTTTCATAATTCCATTATCAACAAATTTTCTCTCTTCAAATCCTTTTAGAAACTTCTTTGAAATAAAATATAATTATACCATTCTCCTCTCCCCTTTTCCAACCATTCCCATGCAATGGTACCTTGCTCTCTCATTCATGGTCTCTATTTCTTTAATGCTATTGCATATATATATTTATATATATATATATATATA
>NC_022021.1:48677787-48720827 GCF_000317375.1 Microtus ochrogaster
ATATATATATATATATATATATATATATATATATATATGAATATATATATGAATGATTTAAGGGCCCAGGCCACACCACAACTAATATATCTACAATACAACTGTACCTAAGGCTCAGCAATCATGGTGGAAGAGTGGCAGAAAGACTGTAAGAGCCAGAGGAACAAGGATTTTGTGTGAAGTTGCACCTCCTGGAAATGTCAGAGAAGCCACACCCATGAAATCTCACCCACATGACAGCCTCAACAAGACCTGAACTTGGAAGGCACAATAAACATGCTTATGAGGACAGGGGAATCTCCTGGGGCCTCAGCCCTAGACAAAGAGCTACAGCCAGTTAAATCCTATAAAATGAGGGGAAAGTGCACACACACCTTGAATCCCAGCTCTCAGGAGGCAGAGGCGAAAGAACCTCTCTAAATATGAGGCAAGCATGGTCTACATAATGTCTCCAAAATAAAATACAACAAGGAAGACAAATATAAGAGGTGGCAGCCCAGAAACACCCCCATCCTGGCTAAGGGCCACACCAAGCCTGGGGGTTCTCTACGTACGATCTCCCTGAGAAGTTGGATTTGTCTGTGGACTTCTGCGCTTCTCTGAGACCCAGTCCAGGGAATGTGTTAGTCATGTGATTGCTTACGGAATAAACATAGCAACAGCAGCAGCAATAATGGCACACTTGTTCAATTGCTTTTTCATCCCCACAGCCAGGAGAGCAGAGGCAGCATCCAACAGTCTTTCCCTGGTGCTGCTACCCCGGGGCTTGCCCACACTGGGATTGCACGATTGCCTTTTCCATCCCCACAGCCAGGAGAGCAGAGGCAGCATCCCACAGTCCTTCCCTGGTGCTGCTACCCCAGGGCTTGCCCACACTGGGATTGCACGATTGCCTTTTCCATCACATTTCATGGTTTCACAAATATACACTATGTCTCACTCTCCACTCCCACATTTTGGTTGATGGTTTGATTTTACAGGTTCAGCAGAATTACATGGATCACTTCTTGGCATTATTTTTCTCTATTTTCTCAGCTTAATCCCTCAGTCACGTTTTGTTTAAGGCTCTCTATTATTTTTTCCATAAATACTTATTTACTCTGCTAGAGGAATGGATGGAAAAATTGGCTCACTGGTACTTCATCACAATGAGCCATTAGTCAGTTCCAACTTTCACAAATTAAGGAGAGAAAAATGCCTGAGTCACTTCCCCACTGCAGAAGATATGACCACAGGCCAAGGCAGAAGTGGGAAGGTAAATGCCACAGCTTTTCCTCTCCCTGCTCGAGAATCTGAAGGACAGCCACCACAGATCAGGCTCCACTGCATCAACACCAGTTCTGTCACTTTGGGAAATGAGTGATCCCTCAAGCCTCAGATTTCCTAAAAATTGGGGACAACAACATCCCTATCCTTGGGTAACTTCCAAAATTAAACCACTCTGTAAGCAGCATTAATGACATCGGAACTGATACACACCTACTGAGCACTGGGTGTTGGCAATCATCTTGGTTATTATTGCTATTACTGAATGTCAAGTGTTTTGTTTTTATTGAGCTATATATTTTTCTATGCTCCCCTCCCTTCTTCCCTCTGCTTCTACCCTGTCCCATGGACCCCATGCTCCCAAATCACTCAGGAGATCTTGTCTTTTCTACTTCCCATGTAGATTAGATCCATGTATGCCTCTCTTAGGGTCCTCTTGTTGTCTAAGTTCTCTAGAATTGTAAATTATAGGCTGGTGGGTTTTGTTGCTTTATGTTTAAAAGCCACTTATGAGTACATATGATAATTGTGTTTCTGGGTCTGGGTTACCTCACTCAATATGTTTTCTAGATTCATCCATTTGCCCAAAAATTTGATATCATTATTTTTCTCTGCTGTGTAGTACTCCATTGTGTGACTGTATGACATTTTCCTAATCTATTCTTCGGTTGAGGGACACAGGTTGTTTCCAGAGTCTGGCTATGACAAACAAAGCTGCTATGAACATAGTTGAGTACATGTCCTTGTGGCACAATTGAGCATCCTTTGGATATATACCCAAAAGTAGTATTACTGGGTCTTGAGGAAGGTTGTTTCCTAATTTTCTGAGATCACCACACTGACAACCAAAGGGGCTGTACCAGCTTGCATTCCCACCAGCAATGCAGCAGTGTTCCCTTTTCCCCACAACCTCTCCACCATAAGTTGTCATCAGTGTTTTTGATCTTGGCCATTCTTAACAGGTGTAAGAATCTCAGAGTTGTTTTGATTTGCAATTCTCTGACGGCTAAAGATGTTGAACATTTCTGTAAGTGTCTTTCAGTCATTTTAGATTCTTTTGTTGAGAGTTCACTGTTTAGGTCTTTACTCCATTTTTTTATTGGATTATTTGTTCTTTTGATAACCAATTTCTTGACTTCTTTGTATATTTTGGAGATCAGACCTCTGTCTGATGTGGGGTTAGTGAAGATCTTTTCCCATTCTGTAGGCTGTCATTTGTCTTGTTGACCATGTCTTTTGCTTTACAGAAGCTTTTCAGTTTCAGGAGGTTCAATTTATTGTTTCTCTCAGTGTCTGTGCTGCTGGCGTTATGAAGTGGTCTCATGTGCTAATGCGTTCAAGTGTACTTCCCACTTTCTCGTCTATGAGGTTCAGTGTGGCTGGCTTTATGTTGAGGTCTTTGATCCATTTGGACTTGAATTTGTGCATGGTGATAGACATAAATCTATTTTCATTTTTCTACATGTTGATACCCAGTTACACCAGCACCATTTGTTGAATATATTTTTTTTTCCATTTTATATTTTTTGCTTCTTTGTCAAAAGTCAAGTGTTTGTAGGTGTATGAATTGATATCTTGGTCTTTAATTAGGTTCCATTGGTTCTCCTGTCTGTTCTTATGCCAGTACCAGGCCTCTTTCAGTACTGTTGTTCTGTAGTAGAGTTTTAAGTCAGGGATAGTGAGGCCTCCAGAAATTCCTTTATTGCACAGGATTGTTTTGGCTACCCTGGGTTTTTTGCTTTTCCATATGAAGCTGACTATTGTTCTTTTGAAGTCTGTGAAGAATTTTACTGGGTTTTTGATGGGTATTGCATTGAATCTGTAGAATGCTTTTGGTAAGATTGCTATTTTTACTATGTTAGTTCTACCTACCCAAGAACATGGGAGATCTTTCCATTTTCTGGTGTCCTTTTCAATTTCATTCTTCAAAGATTTAAAGTTCTTGTTATACAAGTCTTCCACTTGTTTGGTTAGAGTCACTCCAAGGTATTTTATGTTATTTGTGGCTACTGTGGAGGGTGATGTTTCTTTGATTTCTTTCTCAGCCCATTTATCATCTGTATAAAGGAGGGCTACTGATTTTTTGTTGTTTTTTTTTAGTTAATCTTGTATCCTGCTAGATTACTAAAAGTGTTTATGAGTTGTAGAAGTTCCTTGGTAGAATTTTCAGGGTCACTTATGTAAACTATCATATCATCAGCAAACAGTGAGAGTTTGACTTCTTTTCTGAATTGTCTCTGTTTGATCCCCCTCAGTGGTTGCTCCATTGGACCTGCTCCTGTAGAGATCACTGCCTCCGGCCTACTCCCAAGAGCTAAATTCTCCGCCTCAGTCTGAAATGGTGATCCTTCCTCCAGGAGTCTGAGAATGAGACTCACGTCAAGTATTTCTACAGGAGAGATTTGGGGATTTGGGTCCTTTTAGAAATTTCAAATCATATCATAAAAAAATTCCTGCTTGGTCCCATTAGCATGAAATGGCAAGAACATTCCATGTCATCATTAAGCATGGGTTATTATGGAAAATAATTCTTTTAGGGTCGAAGGAAATCGCTATGTTATGGTAGCAATGAAGTAATGTCAGCTTATTCTTGTAACTCACTGCCTGTTTGAAGCAGAATCTGTTTTTTCAGAGAGATGAAAGCATTAGCAATAATGACGAACAGAGGCACTAGGACAAGTGAGAATTGCTGTCCTGGTCAAAGCGGACACATGGCATCTGCACAGCCACCTCGACGGTGGTCCCTCCTGACTCTCTAGGGGCAGATCTTGACCTGAAACAACAGACCACTTGCTAACTTGACCTGTTGTCACTGCCTTCCCTAAAGAGGTCCTTGAAGGCTGCACCCCACATAACCCACACAGTGAACCTCAACCGGGGAGTCACATAGCAGAGATCGTGCATAGCAGATATCTACATCGCAACTCATAACAGAAGCAAAATTACAGTTATGACGTAGCAACAAAGTGATTTTATGGTTGGGGGGGTCACCACAACACGAGGAACTGTGTTAAAGGGTCGCAGCCTTAGGAAGGTTGAGAACCACTGCTGTAGAATCTACCTGTCCCCATTGTCTATCTGCCCTCTTGTGAATGCACAGTTCCCTGGCCTCATTCACAGTGTGCTTTGTGGTGACCGGTGTCTCCAGCTCTCACCTTCTCCCTTATGCCTTCCACAATGTCCCTCACAGAGAGGACTCCCGCCTTCCCCACGTGGCAGAGCTCACGCTGCTCCAACACAGAGCGGGGACTTTGTAGCATGTGTGTGAGCTGGTGATGAGCTCAATGCTGCACTTAAGAACGTGAGGTGTGCGTTGTGACTTCACACCAGAAAGAGCCATGGATCAGGTGACTCACGGGAGTGAAAGAGGCTGATGTCAAAGTGTCAGTGGGCAAAGATAAAGCACTTCCTCCTAGAGGAAAAAGCAACGTGGATGCAGAAATTAACTGGAGAGAAGGGAAAACTTTTTCTAAATAGTCTTCCTTCTTCCCTCCTTCCTTTATACAAACATCCACTCACTGGCAGGACTCCGCTCTTAGGGAACTGCATATAAGAGAAGGATTTATGCAGTTTGGAAATGAGGGTTCCCCACAAGACCAGAAATGTGACAAAGTCCCAGAAGAAGGCCGCTGAGCGTCTGTGCTGTCTGGTCCCCACTGAGCACAGTACCGCTCACCGTGTGAAGTCACTGCTGCCATCACCGTCTTTATATCAAAATGGAAAGAAATTTGTGATTCGCTTTTGCCCCTCTCAGCTGTGCAGCTGGCTAGTCTCAGGTACCCTGGAGTCTGAGACTCCATCCCCCAGATGATCCATGCAGTGTGGGGAGTGGGAGATGATGACAGGAGACAAGGTTTGAGGAGAGGCCAACCCCCACCGAGAAGATTCAATATCCCACCCTGTTGGGGGCCTGCCTGTCACCCAGACAGTAGCGGCTGTCACTACAGACAGCACTGAGTGCTCCTTGAACAAGACCTCCTCACTGTGCCACTCTCTGGAGCCTCCGGCGGGCGGACAGTGTCCTCTGGGACTGGACTGGATCATCTGTGGTCCTCTCCCGCAAGAGACTTGCTGTGCAGCTGCCCGGAGACATTAAACAAGACTACAACTCCCTTGTGTGGACTTATCAGGATGCTGTCTTGGACATCACATGGAAAAAAAAATGCAACTCCATGGAGATCAAGGGAAACCTCTGCAAACCCCACTGCAGATAAAATAGAATTAAAAATTAAAAAAACAAAACAAAACACTGCTGCCTCTGAGCACCTGCTGTTCCTCCCCGCCTCATTGGGGGGGGAGGGCGGACAACTGCTAGAAGCTGAGTTCATAAGACTTGAACACGTGGCTACTTGGACAGTTGGCACTAGGTCACTGTGTGGCTGGAAGAGGGGGTGACCTGCCCCCATCACCCTCAGAGCCACCAAGGGCACTGCCATGTCTCTATCAGGTTTTTCCAGGCCACACAAAGACATCAGGTAGTCATAAAGCCAGGTTATAGGACAAGACACATCAGCGCTGTACAGAAGCACATTGCCAGCGCGGCTGGCGCGGGTTCCTTCAAGCTTGTGATGTCCCTGAGCCACTCTCACGCGGAAACAAGGTAGACGATGAGAGGAAGGGAGATGGGCTTTCTTCATGTAGAGGCCATCTTGTGAGTTTCAAATTAAAACCACCGAGTCCTATCAAGTTACAATGGCTATGCTTGAAGAATGGAAGCCAATGAAATCATCACTCTCAGATGTGGCGCGCTGACTTCATATTTATCGCCGGTCCTGTCATTGAGAACTTTTCTTTAACAAATGATTCGGGGAACACATTGTTCAGGGAAAGGTTGCTCTCCACACCTGTTCATTCCATACTATGTGCATTCTTAAAGGCTTTTAGTCCTAGTTAACTAATTAGCTCTGCCCACATAGAAAAAGTGATCAGGCTTGGGGAAAGAGTTTCTCAACTGAAGTTTTCACTGCCCAGTACACACACACACACACACACACACACACACACACACACACACACACTCGGCTGCCAGAAAGCAAGCTCAAACATTCCAAGCCGTGGAACCCACACTTCAATTTGGCTCCTATAGTGAAAAAGGCTTGTTCTTCCGTGGCAACCGGAGGAGGCCCCTTGCCAATTTTAGGAGTCTTCTGTGTTAACAGAGACACTGTGTTGTGATTCCATCTCAGAGACAATGGGAGGCACAACCTGAGAAGCCGAGAATGTAAATGGAATCAATGCGTGTCTCCCATGCTGGTGTCTTCAAAGATGGCATGGGCAGCTCCAGCTCTCTGTGGGTGGAAGAAAAGCAGAATGCTGTAAAACCTGGAGGAGATGAATATCTGAGCAATGAGAAAACCCTTCCGAGAGACATACAGTATCTGGGCAATGCCACCTGAGGTGAATGGCAGTGGGCAATCACAAGGCCCCTAGTGTTGTGGCTAGGACAGTTCCCCATCCCTCTTGTGCTCGGAGAAGTCCAGGGTCACTCATCACTCACTGACAGACCTCAGAGTCCTAGGCAGTGCATTCAAGTTCCACTCTTTCCCACCTCTGAGTCCTCTCTCAACTCAACCACTCCATCCAGAGCCCAGCATCCTCGCCTGTGCCTGTGGTGTCAGCCTCTGACATGGGGCAGGGCTCTCTTAGCCTTGGAGATGGCCATCCCCTGGGGTACCCCTCACAAGCGTCACTTGCAGAGACATGGCCTCTGCTTTATTTTTTTTTAAGGGAGTATAAGTAGCCGTCACTCAGGAGAAGACACACATCTGGGCCAGGATGCTGCTGGCCACCAGCAGCGTGACCTCAGACCCAGAGGTCACTCCACCACCCTAACATCACAACTGACTATCTCTCACTTCAGATACACACTTGATCCTGAGTGACCATCCTGATTTCAATGAGATCAAGTCAGGAGGGAAATGAACAGCTTCAATAAAACTATTCCTCAAACAGTACACCAGGACCCAGAAGGCCCCGTAGGTGTTATCATCTGAGGACATCTAGCCAACGAGAGCTGGAAAGAACAGAGGACTCCCCAGCTCAATGGTGTGGTAGCACTGGGGCTTGGTGATGGATGAGTTTTGCTGGTGGTGGTGGTTTGGTTTTGTTTTGTTTGGGACAGGGTGGTTCTGTGTAACAGCCTGGTTGTCCTAGAACTAGCTCTTGGAGACCAGGTTGGCCTCCAACTCACAAAGATCTGCCTGCTTCTGCCTCCCGAGTGCTGGGGTTAAAGTTGTGCACCACCGCCTGGCCTGGATGGTTCTTATTGCCACACTGCCACATCTGGTTCTTCCTCCTGGTCTTTGGGGCCTTGGTCATGGGTAATCCAACTCTCTGCTAAGCATCTGAATATACCGCACAGTCTAGCATGTGGCTGCGTGGGTCTCAGTATCCTCTCTCGGACTCTCCAAGGTGATCTGGACCTTCCCATAAGCTCAGATTTTGATTTCCTGTCCAGTATTGCGGTCTAAAAATGCTTTTGTCCAGCTCAACCTCCACCCACCTCACCCTTTCCAGATCTTCCTGCCCCCGGGTCTTCTTACCCCAGACACCATAATGCTTCAAGAGCTCTGGTTGCTGAGCTGAGATCTGACTCACCTGGTTTGCATCTCTGCCCTCTGAGTTTTAAATAGCACTTCGATTGTACCTTTTGTTTAGAATCTCAGTCCCAGAAGCACCGTGGAATAAGCCTCCTATACACTGTGAATATGTATTACTCTCGTTGATTAATAAAGAAGTTGCTTGGCCTATTGCAAGGCAAGATAAAGTTAGGCGGGACAATCAAACTGAGCATGCTGGGAAGAAAGAAGGTGGAGTCAGGGAGATGCCAGCCAGTCACCTAGGAAACGGGATGTGTACAGAATGAGAGAACAAGCCATGAGCCAACTGGCAAAGCATAGACAAGAAATACGGATTAATTTAAGTGTTAATTAGTAACAGGCCTGAGCTATTGACTGAGCATTGTTAAGTAATATTAAGCCTCTGTGTTGGTTATTTGGAAATGGACTGACAGAAGAGAAACATCCAACTACACAGAAGGCATCTTCATCTCCAGTATACCACCAAATGGGGGTGAGCAAAGCCTCCTTTGGGGTTCACGAAAGCAGACTCTCCAATACCCACGCTGGCACGCACACCTTCTTTCTGGGAGATTAGCAGGGCCTCCATCCAAGTGTCCCTAGTGTGTATGGACGCCATCAGTATCTCTCGAGAGACAGCCTGACTCCACTTAGATCTTACTCTGATGACAAATCTACCCTACTCTGCACCTCCGTGTTGAGACAGTCTCATAACAGAAGGGCTTTCAAAGACCCCCATCACTACTGCCACATAAAAAGCCCAGGGTTGGCCAGGGGATACTTTCCCTTGGATTGTTCGTCAGAGGAATCCCAGAGGCATGCAAAAAATAAAGGCTGTGGTCATTGCTCTTGGTTTCTCTCTAGAACTTGATGGTAAGACCCAATTGCTAAAGACACCATACACACTGGTCACAGGACATGGAGAACCCGGTAATGATTAGGAAGCTTCCTCCATACTGGCTAGCTCTCCGTACTGGAAGGTGCTATACAGGCTTCTATGCCCAGCTGTGAACACCATGGACTGCAATAAAGACCAGGGTGCAAGATACGTCGTGGTTGAAACAGTGAGAGGAACGTTTTAAAAATAGCCAACTGTTTTCTGACTGCATTAAAGGGCCACTCTCCAGGAGGAAGCTCATGCCTGCTACTATAAACATAGCCAAGAACTGGTGGGTGGAGAAAGCACAGGCCTTGGGGTGAAGCTGTTACTACAATTCTGCTAAATGGATACAGTATCAAACTGCCTTCCTAAGTTTCTATCTTCCTAGTGCAGCTCTCGGGCCTCCTCTGAGAAGTTCTTGGGTGGGGTGAGTATCAGAGAGTGCAGGAACTCAGAACTGATCAGAGTGAAGTACGGTAAGGGGCTCATCACGAACTGGACATCTACATCATAGCCCTCCCCAAGGCTCGTGCCCAAGAGGGGCTGGGCAGAGTGTAAGAGCCCGAGGTGAGGGGGTGGGCAGAGTGTAAGAGCCAGAGGTGAGGGGGTGGGCAGAGTGTAAGAGCCAGAGGTGAGGGGGTGGGCAGAGTGTAAGAGGTGAGGGGGTGGGCAGAGTGTAAGAGCCAGAAGTGAGGGGGTGGGCAAAGCGAAACAGGTGAAACACACTCTTCCGGACAGGAAGAACACTACACTCAGGAGCTCCCTTTTGCCTGCCCAAGATCAAGCCAGCATGGGGTGGGAGACGGTCCAGAAACTCTCACCACTAACTGAGCAGCTGTGGAAAAGAGCTCCTAGGAGAGGCAAGGTCGGTTTTCCTAGACCTGGCTTGTAATCAGACCACAGTTGCTGGCCCTACAACCAGAGTATACACAGCACAGACTGGGTTAATGGGTTAGCAGATTGAGAATAGTTTTTAAAAGGAAACAAAACTTTGCACAAAGGTCACAGAGTGCCTGGCAGGGCTGGGTGGAGCCCACAGCCCTGATGCTGCGGTGGGGAACATTGCTGTCTTCCTTCTGCTCATGGCAGAGGTCATCTTTCATATTAAAAATGAAATAGAATCAGATCTGTTATAGATCGGCTTCAAATGCCACAATTTACCTAGATGGAAATATTTTTATTGTAGTATTTTATAATAAAAACAAATTAACCTTTAAAATAGAGAAGTTGACTGCAATAAATAAGTGATATTTTAGGTATGTAGGATATTTCAATAGATGAAAGATGTAAACCTAATATTTCTTCTAAGAGATAAAACATACTAATTAGATAAAATGCATTATGTATTATTGCTGTGGATATATGTATTTTAGAATCAAATGACTTCTAAAAATACAATCAGCTTTACATATATACATATATATCACAATAAAAATAACACAGCTGGGAATACTGGTACATGCCTTTAATCCCAGTGTTTGGGAGGCAAAGGCATGTGGATCTCTGTGAGTTCAAAGCCAGCCTGGTCTACATACTGAGTTCCAGGACAAACAGGACTATGTAAAAAGATTCTGTCTCAAAAATAAAATAAATAAAATAGAACAAAAACCATTAAACCATGAGTTTTAAAAAAAAACACCAATGTTCATCCCCCCCCCAAAAAATCTCATTGACTTAATTTTCAATTCCTAGTGATGAACCATGTCTGATAACAATGTTTTATATCTGGTGTTGTTAAAGTGGTTGCATGCAGAAGAGACACTACTTCCAATTATAAATTAGAATTTCTTCCTGAATCATAAATGTGTGGCTCAGTGTTCTCTGTCCTGCTGGACAATGTGGGGTTCAGTGTTCTCTGTCCTATGGACAGCAGCAGAGAACTGCAGAGCCCAGGGGACCACAGGGGGGACAGACACCGTAGTGAACAGGACTTGACTGCTGGGCTGTGATATTTATTCTTGCTTGATATTTGCAGCTGATGATATAGCTGCTTCTGAAGAAAAGGCCTGCTATAGTTTGTGGTATCTGCTCCACTCGAGCCAGAAGCTAGGGACAACTGGCTTCACTCCACATCTGAGCCCAGTGCTGGTCAAACCTTAGGAGTAAGAATCACCAAAACAGCTTGCATGGCCCAGCAAAGTGACAGACTGAGAGGAATATGCTTAAGCTGAGGAGGACAGAGGGTGACATCACCCTGGAGACCATTACAGTGGCAGAGCCAGCCTGTCCTGACCTTTCTTTCATCCCACCGCGGGTCTGCCAGGTCTCTAGAACTCTCTCTTCTTTTCTTCGCAAGTTTTCAGAATTATTTCTACCGCTAAACCCAAATGTGCTTTCCTAAACCCATACTTCATGTTTATCATTCCTGGTGATGAGGAAAGGAAGTTTCCACATCTCTCACACACACGCACGCACACACACAGTCTCTCTCTCTCTCTCTCTCTCTCTCTCTCTCTCTCTCTCTCTCTCTCTCTCACACACACACACACACACACACAGTCTCTCTCTCTCTCTCTCTCACACACACACACATACTCTTTGTGTTAGTTATTAATCTTGCCACTATAACAAAAACCCAACAAAACAACATAAGGAAGAGGGCTCTATTGGGGTCACATCTGAGGGCATTAATCCATTACAAGAGTAAAAACTACCAACCCTCATATATGTTATGTTTTCTTTCTGCACTTATATCTATGACCAAAAAAAAAAAACTTCTAGATTAGGCACAGTACCAGACAGAGAACAAGAATAAAATAGAAAAATTGCAACAATGAAACTTTAATAAAAGCATATGAATATTCTCTCTCTCATCCTCCTCCCTCCTCCCTCCTCCCATCCCTCCAGGTGCCTTAGTGCACCCACTTGCCTCGGTTCCTGCTGACTACGGGCAACTGGGAAAGGCGTGAACGAGGCAGACCACCACAGCAGGCGCCAACCCAACAACAACCTCACATAACTAAGAAAGACGTGAACAAGGCAGACCACCACAGCAGATGCCGACCCAACAACAGCCTCACATGCCCCCCTTCTCCCTACAGTGTCTCTCTAAAGCCATGTGAAGCTTCATGATGGGGCACACTCAGCATTCCACAATCGCTCACCAGCATCATTTCCTGCAGATGTAGGCAAACCTTGATTCATTCCTTCCCAAGGTTGTGGCACAGGCATCACTCAGTACTGATGAATATGCCCCAGGAAAGTTCTCCAAGAGCAAAAAAATTAATTATGTCTCCTTGCTTTTCTATTACAAAATGTATTCTAATAAAAAAATGTCATGTTGTGTTATGCACATAGCACTTAATAAATATTAATACATCACTAATATATCACTAAGTAGGCCACTATTTCTGGGAAGATACAAGTAAGATAGAGGCTCCACTCTTACACGTAATCAAATGAATTTAATACAGTAGGATATAAGTTATGCCCAAATAGTAATTGGCGTCTTGATAAGTGGATTTACCAGGAAAAACAAGGCTAACTAATTTTTAAGTGACTGAGATTTTAAAGAATTCAGGGTTTGTTTCAAACTCTCTAGGCTGAAAGAGAAGGTGTGATCATCTGATAGACTTTTTACTTATGAAATTAGAAGCAGGTGGTCTCCCACAGATTTGGATAGAAGCCTCACCAGGAACCTATGAGATTATAATTTAACTACATTTGTATCAAAAAGAAACAATTGACCTTAAAGAACAAGGCTGCTTTTCAACCTCATCACTAATAAAACGCATGAATTGCTGACAAGAGCTCCCCGTTTGGAGGACTCCAGAAACTGGAAATAAAATGGGGTCAAAGCTCATACACCCATGTTTCTCACTACAGTGTTTTCTTAGATTTTTGATGGATGGAAAACCAGGGGGCCCATGAAATGGAAAACTGATGTATACATTAGAAATCTGACTTGGTTCCCCCACCCAAGCAGTTAGCAGAGGAGCACACTATGTTCTGTGTAAATACAGCATTTACGTTGTCGAAGACTTCGTCCACCTTGGACGACCATCCCAAATCCTTTGCAAACAGGATGGAAATCCAAAGGACAGTCTGCCTTCCTGTCCCGTCCTGTCAGTCCCCAAGGAACAAAAGTGTACCCAAGGAACACCCAGAGGCTCCTGGCCCACGGTTGACCGAGCCTTCCTGACAAAAACCATCCTTGGTAACTGATGAAAACGGGTTGCAAAGAGATGCCGTACAAAACCATGGACGTTTTCAATGCCAGTGGTGTGGATATTTCAAACATGGCTTCACGGCAAATTTTATATGAGGTGAATGCATAAATGTATATATAACCACCGATAAAAAAAATAAAGTCGGTCACAATAGAGGCAGCAAGATGGCTCAGTGTTTAGAGCCTGACACTCTGAGTTCGATCTGTATACCCCACAAATGCAAGGGAGACAACCCACTTCAGAAAACTGTCTTTCAACCTACACATACACACACAAACACACACACATGCACACATATCCTTTGGCCCACATTAAAATGCACACACAAAAATTAATTATTAAAATATGCTAAGAAAGAAAATCCGCCGCAGCAATAAGATAATGTTTGTAATAATTGAAAATCTAACCCTTGGAAATGAGTTGCCTCCAATCCGAGGAAGATGCACACTCTATGTGAAAACAGGCATCCATGCTGATTGCACATCAGAACGAGTATAAATTAGACATCAAATAAACAGCAACACAACAAAAAAAAAGAGACTATTTTTCTAACAAGACTCTGCTCCCCCGAGGGCCATGAGAGCTGTCAGCGTTCCTTAAGATGACAAATCTTTCCTCCTTTAATTAGCTCTTCTGCAGACAAACTGGCCCCAAACAGATGGCTACAAAGCCAGCTGTGCGTAATATTTAAAGAAAAAAAAAAGAAGAAGAAACAGCAATGGCAAGAATTGATCCTATTAAATTGCTTTAAATTTTATTGCCGGTTAAACAGATACTTTCTTCTAACCTTCAAGCCAACGTCAACCTTCCAGGCCGGAAAGATGCTCAGTGCACAAAGGGGCTGTGCACGTCTGAGGCTCACCACCTCCGTGTATGGGTGGTCATATTCCAGCAGTGGCCATGCCAATACTTCATGTCTTATTTCCTAACTTTTTCCCAACTGCAGTAGCTTCTTATAGACCCAGAACACTTTTCCCCAATAAGGATATATAAAAGCTCTCTAAACTGTGTTATCCCGTGACATTCCTGATTCCTGTCTATGAAGTCAGACAATGTACACCCTCCATAATCCAAATGCAACCACACAGCCCTAGGTACAGCCAGGATGTAAAGCCGAGATGAGCTTTAAGGAAACAGGTACTCTGTACAGCCTACCCTGAGAGCATAGACAGGAGACCCTGAACAGCTAAAACACAGCATCTACAGCTGGCAACTGAGGGAGCCGACTGGGGCAAACACAACACACCCTTCATACTAACTCACGGCTCTTCACACCAGTCCTGACAGACAACACTGACACTTTACACACACAGTGAGGTGTAGAGAGAGGTCACGTTACCTCGCAAGTCACACAGTCATGCAGTGGGGACCGGCGATGCTGACGTTAACACGTTCTGGACCACTCCTCGGGGCCACATGGTTAAAGAAATACAAGTTTGCATCCATTGTGACCTCAGCAGACTGATTTCATGAAGGTTCTAGAACGTTCTTACTTAGGATTCTTCAAAGACACTAGAGCTGTTACCTCCCAAAGAAACCTTTATCATATCATAGTGTGGTATTTTATGATGTAGCAGGTTACAAAAGTACAATGGGCAATGTACGGACTGCATTTGTATCTGTGTAGCACACCACATAAGCAATTATTTTGAGAATATTGATTATATGTTGTGCAGAAATATCATTTTTCCAACCGAGCACATAGGTGGCTATGTGCATACACGTGAATGGGGAAGGTGAAAGACAGCATTTCATATCTTCATCAACCTTTCTCTCTGCCTGTCCTTTGTTGTTTTGAGGGGAATTTGGTCTGTTTTTTGGTTGGTTGGTTGGTTGGTTGGTTGGTTGGTTGGTTGGTTGGTTGGTTGTTTCCTGAGATAGGGTCTCGTTATGTAACTCTGGTTGGTGTGGGCTCACTGTGTAGACCAGACTGACCTTCGAAGAGATCCAACTGCCTCTGTCTCCCAAGTGGTGGGGTAAACGGCCTGCTCTACCTTATTGGTGACACGGCACTTCTCACTGAATCTACAGCTGGCTCACTGCTTGGTTAACCTGACTGACTACTATCCAATTATCCCTGTCTACATACTGAGCACTGGGATAGCAGGCACTGGCCACATGTCAGCTTTTCCACAGACCACACTCAGATCCCCGTGCACAGCAAGGGCTAGACCTGTGGAGTCATCCCCCAGTCCCTTCGGGGAGTGAGTGAGGAGGGTGTCACAGCCTCTCACATGCGGCTGTCCTGGAGTCAAGTAGCCTGGAACAGCTGGTCTCTCAAGTGTTGGGACTACAGTTGACAGCCACCATGCTTGGGTGTGTTTCAACATGCTAAGGACATGCTAAGATTTTTTGTTTCCATTTGTTTCTTCTTTCATGCCCTGGTCATAAAAGATCAGAGTGTCCACTTTATAGCTGTCCCAAAGTATCTCTGCAGCTTCACTCAGCCTTATGCTGCGTTTCTGATGTGTGAAGGAAGACAGGAGATGCACCCTGTTCATCTCTCAAGGAAGACAAGAGATGCTCCCTGTTCACCACTCAAGGGAGGAAGACAGGAGATACGCCCCCCCATTCATCCCTCAAGGGAGGAAGACAGGAGATGCCCCCCCCCCGTTCATCCCTCAAGGGAGGAAGACAGGAGATGTGTCCCGTTCATCCTTCAAGGGAGGAAGACAGGAGATGCCTTCCCCCGTTCATCTCAAGTTTTTTTTTTTTTTTTCCAGTCTCTTCACTATGGTAAAAGGCCTGGAAGTAAGATAGTGGATGGAGTGTGCTCATCTCCTCAAAGGTAGGCCCTCACTAGGGAATAGCCCAGCAACATAACCTCAGCTTGTATTAAATACATCCACAGGGCCTGTTCTGACTGCACTCAGCTCCCAACATCAGCTTCCCTGGAGCTGATGATAAAAGCCCAGCCAGGAGGGCGAGTATCCAGGGAGTCACCTAAGAAAGGCCCCAGAGGTAATCTAGACACATTCTACTCTAGTGTCTGCCTCAGACCCCTCTACTGTTGGACCTTGCAGTAATCTTATGTCAAAGACATAAATACCAGGGCCAGCAAGATGACCACGGAAGCCCACTGACTTGATTTCAATCCCCCAGAGTCACAGAGGTAGGAGGACAGAACTGACTCCACAAAATTGCCGTCTGCCTTCACGGACTATGGCCCGTACACACCCACACATATCATAGACATATGCACACTCACACACAGTAACAGAATTATGCTTAAAAAGAAACAGATATGCCCATGATTCCACAGTAGAATTTGTCAAACAACGAATTCAGAAGTTCTATCAGTTCCACTGGCTGCAATCTGCCAACTCATTCTGATTCTGCTAGTAGCTTGCCGTTGGCGATCACGATTTCGTTTTTTCCAGTCTGACTCTCGGGTCATACATCACAGTTCACACAATTACAGGGTGGCTGAGGAATGGTTAAAGAGGTGCCGAGTTCAGAGTCTGACCTGACACAGGCAGAGAGAAAGGCCTGCTGGGGGCGAGGTAAGAAGGCTTGGGAATCAGATCTGCGGGAGGTACAGGGCCATGTGACAGGCTTGGGTGTCACCGGCAGGAAAAACTGCATTTGAGCTGCAGTCTGGGGCAGCGGCGGGAATCGCCTATGCTCATCTTCCTGGCTGAGGCTCAGACTACGCAGCATGTCTGCCCCTCTCATTGAAGAGATCCTTCTTTAGCCACATCTGGTGCGACTGATAAATCCATTTGTCTGGTGCTCCCGATGGGATCTGATGTATTTTCAGGTGTCGCTATTTAGTGGTATAAATGGATTATCAGCCCGTGCCCGCTCCTCTGCCGGCAGATGGCCGCTGCTGACTCATGAAGATGGGATGCAGGTATCATTCTTTCTTCGCACTTAAACTCCAAATGGAGTCACTCAGGTTAAGGCTGTTGCTTCATTCGAATTTTCAAAGTAAATGCGAAGCTGCGTATCTTTTCCGGGCTTGGAGACAAATCTGACCCCTGCAGTTCACATCCTTACTCTGTCCCATGATGGACATGAGCAAGGGTGTGACTACTGCACAATGGCGCAGTCGTGACCACAAAATGGGCTGGAGGCTTCTCCTGAATACCTGGCCCTCCACAGCTCACTCTCCTTCCTAGCTCTCACTCAACAGCCCATGTACTGTATATTTCAGTCAATAGAAGGCAAGTCAGTGCTAAGCATCGCAACAGAGGCCTGGAGAAAGCACAAGGAAATGACTTGGAAGCAGATTTTGAGCCATGGTAGCAGCTTGGCAGAAACCGTGAAGATGGAAAGGGAGCGGACACAAATGGAGAAGGAGCAGGAAGGCAGGGGACGAGGATGTTTGTGGGCACCACACTTGTGCTGCGGTCCCCATCTTAAAGTTCTTGATCTGAGAGATTTTTGATTTTCTGTCAGGTCCCCAAAGTCGTGGAGTGAGAAATGAAGAGGAATGAGTCAGGAGACGCTAAACGATGAGGAGAAATGGATGACGGACGGTGCTCCACGCTGAGGGGCTGAGTCACTCACTCGGGGTGGCTCGATGAAAGCTGACCTTCCTCAGCAGCTCCTGCAACCCTGAATGATCTGGACCAGAGCCTATTTATCATGGCTGTTCTAACGCTCACCCTCCTCCCGGTAGTTTCTAGACAGCCTGTGCCGTGCTGCTCAGCAGCTACCCTAGACCTGCTGAGCACTGATGAGTAGAAGCAGAGACATGTGTGTTAGGGTCCCAAGTCAGTCATGATTCCTGATCTCCAGGAGACTGCCCCATTTTCCTGCCACCATGCCCTAGTTCATAATCTGTCACTCTTTGCACATTGTTGCCCCTACCTCTCAGGTGCTAATATGCCTCCCCTCCCCTACTTTATTATCCAGAAAGTTCCTCAGTTTTCCCTACCCCACATCCAACATCTTCACTTGTAGCAGCAGAGGGCAGGGCTGCTTGTTTGTCCCGGCTACCCAGAACTGAAATAATCACACAGAAACTGTATTAAATTAAATCACTGCTTGGTTCATTAGCTTTAGTTTCTTATTGGCTAACTCTTACATATTGATTTAACCCATTTCTATTAATCTGTGTATCACCATGTGTCTGTGGCTTACCCTGTAAATTTCTGGGCATGACTCCAGTGGGGCTACATGGCTTCACTCTGACTCCACCCTTCTTTCTCCCAGCATTCCGCTTTGTTTTCCCTGCCTAGCTCTGTTCCCCTATAGCTCTGCTATAGGCCCAAAGCAGTTCCTTTATTTATCAACGGTAATCACAGCATACAGAGGGAAATCCCACGTCTCCCACTCCAACCAGGAGACTTTCTTCTGAGCCTCCCTCACAGCTTACTCCTGCCACCTCTCACACAAGACAACCTCCTCAATGTCCTCTAAGCTACACAAAGATGTGCATACAAATACACAGACCCACAACCCGACAACTTCTGGCTCTTCTCCTTCATGAACTGCTTAGACCTCCACACTCAAAAGTGTCGCTCTGTCCCATCTTTGTGTAGAATTCTGCTCCCTTCCCCGAGACATCACCTGACAATTTCTCTTGCTTTTCACCATTGTGACTCAAAAAACACCTGTCTAACTCATGTCTGGACAGTGAGAATTCAAGCCTGGTGCTGACCCCAGAGCCAGAGAGGAGCAACTGAGGTGAGGAGGGAACCACCCAGCATCCCTGGCCTGCTTCCTCTCCTAGCTTCTCAGCTCTATCTTTGGTAGATTCCTCCACTGTAACCCACTGATCCTGGGAACTATTTAAAACATAGAGTTGTCACAGAAAACCCTACTGTGTTCTACCATGTGTTCACTGAGGGCCAGTAAAGAATAAAATACAGCTGCCAGGCTAGAAGAGAAAGAGGGACAGGAAATGAATGATATCAGAGGCGCCACAGGCTGAATGAATTAAGTCAGAAGCAGGAGAAGCTCTGAGGCCATCACAGCAACCTTCTCAGGCCTAGAGTTTGTGTTTGCTCACAGCGAGTGCGGAGCCTGGGGAAATCCCTCTACTCTGTCCACGTAGGATGGAAAGTGGCTTCTCTCTCAAATGAATTATGGGCTGGAAAGTTCCTCCTCTCCCTGACTTGGTGCTCTACTGTCCAGAACACGTGACCCTCTTCTGTATCAGCTGGAAGAGGCTTCTGGGTAGAGGAAGATTTATTCTCAGAATGAGGCAGAATAGAAGTGAGCATGTGTGCTTCTAGATCATACCATCCCATCCCCAAAGGTGTTCTTGTAATAAAAGTTTGTTCTCTGACTGCTAGGGTCCCAACTGACATCCTATTCAGGCAAGAAGCAAACAGATTTTATTACTGTCTTCTAAAACTTCAAGCCAACTTAATTTATTTTGCCTAATTTAAAGTGAATCAATTAAGTCGATGGTCACTTTGTCCCTTTGTGTTAAAACTGTGATCAGTTTTCGCATAAAGAATGGTTTGGACCTTAAAGAGAACTGTCAATGACTCTAAAATATTAATGAGTCCGAACGCCTAGGAGAGATTTTAAAAAATCACTGCCATTTAGACGAAGTTGGTACATCCACAGCATCATCCCTCACTAAGAAGACGGGCATTAACGAGCCATGGAAGCCTCCGGAGCAAACACACAAAAATAGTTGATAATTGAAGCACCGATGAATTAATGAATCAATTAATGAAATCACTCACTGTTATTACTAATGTCTTAGGCTTGGGCCATAGTTCCACCTCTAGCTGCGCCCAGTGGTCTCGGTGCCATATGAGGCTTTGCAAAGATGCAGCCTGTGTGGCAAGGACATTTCCTAATATCTTCTCTAGCTTCTCAGGCTGGTCCACAGAAAAGACTGCACATGTGGGGGCCTCTACCTCAGACTCTGTAAGAACCCCATGCTCATCTACCCACATATTGTTCGGGGAATACAAAGATCAGCACAATTTTAATAAGTCATAAGATCTCACTTCCCGTTTGTGTTTGTCATAGATAAATATCAAGTGCCCCGCCCAGACACTGAAGCTAAATTAAGTACCAAATCACTGCGATTCCAGCAGCAGTGAGAATTATGTTTGCAGGATTCCCCATGCTTTGATCAAAGAACGTGTGTGCTGGTTCACTTCATGCATCATTACATACGATGTCTGCCAACTAGCCGTCACTGAGTCGGGGAGCCTGCCAACTGCAGCCCAGTCTCCATCAGAGCTGAAAGAAGACAGCAGACTCCTGTCATGTGGGTGAGTCTGCCTTAAAGACAACACTCTGCCCGTAACCGAGCGCTTCCAGGTTCTTATCCCGTAACCTACTCGGGGAAGACCTTCCTAGTCCTCCCAAGATGCACCTGGAGAACCACAAGCCCGTGGGAAAGGAATGAAGAAGAGTGATTGAACCCAAGTGGGCAGTGATTACAGACTAGGTTTGCTGAGATCCTGTCACCACACCAAAGACATGCAGCAATGGCCAGGGAACAGGCGAATCTGGGTGAAAGATGCTAAAACCACGAGTTTAGGCATCCCATTATTCAGTGAACTCCTTCCATCACAATCCCAGTGGTCTGATGAGCAATCAGACAGGTTTTCTTGTACGGTTCGTTGCAGCTGGGATTTATAGGGATGGCTGTGATGGTTAGTTTTAAGCGTCAACTCGTCACAGACTGGAACAACCCAGAAAGAGAGCCTGAAGAAGGAAGTGCCTGGATCAGGATGGCCCATGGTTCTGTCTGTAAGCGACTGCCTTCATTGAGCTGGACTGCAAGACCCAGCCACTGTGGTTGGCACCATTCGCTACTCAGGAAGTCCTGGACAGTAAAGGAGCAGAGGAAACTGGCAGCTAACAAGGTAAGCGGTATATAGTCTCTCTTTGCCGTTGACTACAGATTTGATAAAACCAGCTACTTGGTTTCCTGCCTTGACATCCCTCAAATGCTGGAATGTGACCTTGAACTGTAAACAAAGTAAACCCTTTCTTCACCTGTGTTGCTTTCTGCCAGGGCCTCTCTCATGGCCGCAGAAATGAAACCAGGACAATGATTTAAAAATGAGTCTCCTCCTTGTAGGAAAGGAAGGGAGAAGGCTAGGATATTCCATGTATTAGTTCAATACACCATGACCAGGAGCAACTTGGGAAGGAAAAGGTTTATTACAGATAATAGGATATAAACCAGCTGAAGGAAAGTCAGGGCAGAAACCCACACGGGAACCCGGAGGTAGGAACTGAAGCCGAGACAGTGGAGGAGGGCTGCTCACTGGCTTGTCCCCTGTTTCTGGCTCATTCTGCTTTCTTCTCAGATCTAGGGCCACCTGCCCAGGTGACACCACCTACAGTGAGCTGGGCCCTCCCATCAATCATTTTTTAAGACAATGTTCCCACAGACTTGCCTACAGGCAATCTTATGGAGACATGTTTTCCAATAACTCTAGCCTGTGTCAATCTGACTAATAATAATGATTAATAATAATAATAATAATAATAACAACCAGCCTGTGTTTCACCTTCATATTTTACTACTTAAGACTGAAATACTGAAGAGGGAAAAGAAGAAATAAAGGGAAGGAGACAGGAAGGAGAAGGAGGGAGGTGACATTCTGCTGTTGCGGGTACAAATAATGAAGTATTTTTTGAAGTCTTGTATCCATTTCTAGCAAAATCTCATAAGGAAATAATCACAAATCTTAGCAGGGTTTGAAATCTCTTACTCAGCCAATATTAAAGCATCAGTTCTAGCTCGCCATGCAGCTGCTGGCAATTATTACTGCAGAGATAATGTCGTGGGGAATTGTTATGAAATTCAAAAGAATGTGCAGCTACGAACACATTAAATAGCATGGATGATAAAACCATAGATGAAAAATATTAATGGGGATAATATTGTGAGTTATTCTTATTTTTTCCTGTGGTTTTCTCCCTCTTTGTAGCCATTCAGTCAGCGATTATTACTAGTCAGATTGACACAGGGTGGAAGATCAGACCCGCAACATCCCAACCCATCCAGTCACACATGTGCCAATGGACAAACCAGCCTTGCAGAGGGGCCAAGGACGATTCTGCTCTTTTCAGGGACTCTTGCTCTCCCAGGGTCACTAATGACTAGGTGTGTGTGTGTATGCCTGTGGTGTAGGGACATCAGTGGTTACAGGGCTTTACTTTCCCTGCAAGCATGAAGATCAAAGTTTGGATTCCTAGAACCCACATATATGTCAAACAACAGGAGACATGAGGTGGCTGGCCTGTAATTCTAGCTTAGGAAGGTGGAGAGAGAGGCTCTTTAGAGCAAGCTGGTTAAGAGACTAGTCATATTGGCAAGCTCTGGGCTCCTCTGAGAAACCCTGCCTCAAGGAGTAATGTGAAGGAATTGTTGTGTTTTACACACACACACACACACACACACACACACACACACACACACACACACGGGGGGGGGGTGTCCAGCAGTAAGTCTCCACGTGTACATGAACCTACCTACATGCATGCACACCTACACATGTGTGATAAAACACATGCAATCATGCCCCCCACATTCACGCATAAAAATGACAGAAAAAAAATATTTCAGGCCCAGTCCAAGGCAAACCCCCTTTGTATTAGGTACAAAATTAACAGGGGTGGGAAGCAAAGCCTTACGCGTCCATCAGAGGATGGTGTAAGTAAGAGTAAAGCCAGTGCATTTGGCAGGAACCAATGGGCAGAACTCCTCTTCCAGGCCTGCACGAATGAGTAGCTGCTTATGTGGATCCACGCCACCACCAGTCAAGACCCTGGCAGTACAGCTGTCACCTGTTGTCTCCCATCACATCCCTCTGCATCCTGCCCCAGACCCTGGACAGCTCTTCGGTTGGCCTTTCCTGAAACACCCTCAGCCAGGCCAGTCTGCAAAGGTTGCAGCAGCACAAGCAGAGCTGGGGCACGTGATCATGACTCTAGGCCTCCCCTGCACTACAGACCCAAGGAGAACAAGTAGGGAACTGGCCAGGCTCCACACCACAAAAGAAACAGGACGATAATGCCCACCCCCTTGGTCTGACTGGGACCATCTTGTTATGCTCATAGAAACAAGAACTCTGCCCACCCGTGGCAGCCACTCTTGCGTTGCTAGACAAAAGGCAGAGGCACACAGGCTGTGTGAGAGAAGCAGGCGAGGAGATAAACAGCCCAGATCAACAGTTGTTCAATTATCAAAACTGGGTCATCTCAACTCAGGCAGAAGTGCTGTGCCAACCACCGCGCAGACAAACAACAGAGCCTCTAAGAGGTCCACGCCCCAGGGCAGCCTCCTCAGCTGCCTGGCCAAATCTGGCAGATTTGGGGAAAAGACAGCTGTTAGCCATGTGAATTAGCTGCTGGCCTCAGAACCTGCCAAGAAGGCTGTGGGCACAGAGAGAGCTTCCCAAAGCCAGGCCATGCCTCGTGTCGCTTCCTGCAGAACTGTCGCAATGTGGCACCCAAATCTTCTGCACCGCAAAATAAAACACAGACACAGACAGACACACACACACAGCACACAACTCATTCTCTCAGGCCCTAAGTGAGTTTCTTTTGTGTTGGCTCTTCACAATTCTCTCAGACTCAAAGCTTGACCCCACATACTCACCTACTCATGCACGTATGTGTCCAGACATTTGCACACTCATATATATGTGTGCCCAGGCAGGCACACAAGTTCACACAATCACCTATGCAGAAACACACACCAATACATACTCCCTTGTGTGCAGACTTGCAAACACGCTCTCACGTGCACAAACACATGGACTTGTGTAAATGCACACACATGCTCACACTCTCTGTCTCACACTCACCCTCGCGCACACCTATCTGCTACAGTGCTTTCCAAATGCCAGACAACGGGCCGGTCCCTGGTGACCCCACAAGCAGAGTGGCGGATGAGAAGTTCAAAAGTCTGGCTTCTACATTGAGTTGATTTCCCTGCGAGACCTGCCCTTTTCGGGAGAGAAAGGAGGAAGAGAGGATGTTGGGGGGGGGATGCTTGGAAGAATTAATTTATGTCCCCATAAAGGAGAGCTCAGGTTGGGGACTTCCTGACCGCTTACCCATTTAACGTACCTTCTGAGTCGCCTGTGTGTATCCCTCCTCTTAACTGTCTGTGCTCATAGCGGGACCAGACCAGTATGGATGCCTTCGGGATGGTCTCATTTCCATGGAGGAGATAGGTGCCAGGGAACAGAAGTGACATTCAGGAAACCACCTGACTTCTCCACAGGACAGACTCCTCTCTGGGGAAGGGGGGACCCTGAGGGTGTCCCAAGGCCAAGGGAAAGAAGTTCTCTCCTGTGGACATAGAGCAAGAGGGGAGCTTGGCCCTGCTACTGTGAAGTGTTGGGAGCAGTGAGACCCCAGATCCTGAATTTCTTGCAATCCCCTGATCTGAGTGCCTACAGCTGCTCTGAGCACGAGACCTTCAGGAGTTCCTAATGGCAGGAGAGTGGTTTCTGGTGGGTTTGGCTGGGGCGTGGCTATCTCTATATAATAATCTGTCCCTGAACACAATAAAGGGGGCATTCTTGGGGAATTCAAGGATGACCCGTGTCTCTGCCTCTCTGTCTGTGTATTTTAACCTCCAGCCCCCTTGCCCGAAACTCGCCAACTGGGTATAGCGCACCGAGAGCAGACACGGGTGCGCAGTGCATGGTAGTGAAGCCTGGTACCAGCCCTGGCTCCTCACTCTTGCCGCCTGTTATTAAAGCTCATTGACTAAGCTGCTGCCCTTGATTGTCAGCCTCCTGCAGCCAAACCCTCCCCTGAACTGCACTGTAGGCTCCTATTAGTTCATGAAAAGCGATTGATGATTTATTCATACAGACCCAGCCACGCTGGAGGAGGATGAAACTCTAGAGCCAGAGGAAATATCGGCACGGTCAGGAGAGAATCTCGCCCCACCAAGACGGTACAGACCAACGGAACCCGAGGCTACCAAATGAGGGATGTGGTGCTAGAGGCGTGGCGTCAGATTGCAAGGCATGCTGGGAAAAGGCAACAAAGGAGGTTCAACAGTTCTCCGGCAGTGGAACTACTCCATTGATACGTCACGGATATGCCTGGGAAGCAGACCAATTCCATCCCACGCTGCTCAGCTCCAGAGCTGAACTCAACACAAAACTCAGACTCCTGTTTCCTTTTGGCCGTACTCCTCATCCCTTACAAGAGTCTCTAGCATTTCTTAAACCCGGATTCCAAGAAATTGCTTTCTGTGAACTCATTAGGGCTGCAAGAAGTGGGTGAGTGAGTGATGAGCCCCAGATCCTGATCTGTTCTCACTCAACCCCAGGGCATCCAATTCCCTGAGCTCCTCCAACCAAAATTGCAGACTTTTTCTGGAGGGAATCTCATTAGTGCTACTGTCTGGCTCTGATAAGTCAGCAGTGGCCTGGAGTCAGGATCATATATCACAGGCCAGAGGCAGACACGGGGACCAGCTAGGCACGGGGGCAGGGCACGTGAAGCCTGCGCCGTGCCCCTGCCCCTGCCCGCTGGGTAACACATGTTGGAAGTGCTACCGTGCCATCTTAAGCTACCTCCTCTCTGGTATTTCCCCAGAGGATTCTCCAGATCTCCCTGTTCTACTTCACTTTCTGTTATCCTAATAAACACCATAACCAAAGCAACTTGGGTAGGGAAGTCTATTTTAGCTTACCTTTCTGGGTCACAGCTTGTCACCGGAGGCAGTCAGGACAGGTCCTCAAGGCTGGAACATGGAGGCAGAAAAAGAAGAGACCACAGAGAAACTCAGCTTACTAATAGGCTCCCCCGGGGTTGCTTGGATACTTTTGCTTTCTTTATGTTTTAATTGAGATAGAATTACATCGCTTCCCTCTTCCCTCCCCTCCTTCCAGCCCCTCCTAGGTGCCCTCCCTCCAACCCCATCCACTGATAACCTCTTTTTCTTTTATTATTATTGCTATGTATACATTTATATAGACAAGAATTGCAGGAAAATAGTGACTGCTGGGAGGAGAACTAACCTCACCTTATCAATTGTCCAAAAAGAATGGTCAGCCATTAGACCATACACACGCCAACAAGACAGACTCCATAGGCTATGTTTATGTATTTTGCATACACATAGAAACACATACGCCAGTAATAAAAGTCTGGCTTATTTTTCACTCTTATTTTTAGATGATAATACAATTACCTCATTTCCTCCCCTCCCTTTCCTCCCTTGGAACCCTCTCATACACACCCCTTTGCTCTTTCAAACTCATGGTCTCTTTGTGCTAACTGTCGTTACAGTCATCTTGTTTATGTATTCCAGAATCACCTGCCCAAGGGTTAACCGATCTCCTCTCCAGCTCTGAGCAGCATAAACTACAGAAAACCAACTCTTCATGCTCAAGGAGTTAACATTAGGATTTGAAGAAAAAAAAAAAAAGGCTCGTAATTGCGAACCTTGGGAAGTGGATAAGGCCTCTTGTGAATGTTGTCCAATGAAAAAGCATTCACTTACTTAAAACATTAGGAAAGTTTGGGATTGTATGACTATGATTTTGTGTGTGTGTGTGTGTGTGTGTGTGTGTGTGTGTGTGTGTGAATTGTATGGCTCTCTGTGGATGATGAGATTGAGTTGCAATGTCAGAAGGGTGAACATATCTTGAAGCTAAGCACAGAAAGGCAGCAGTCATTCCTGAATTGCTGGGCACCCAGGGGGTCCTTCATTTGGGCAGAGAGGGAACCCCCTTCTTCCTTTTGGCATCTGGAGTCCCAACTAGAAAGATCCAAAGGCCAGGAGAAACCTAGATCAAGACTAAAGTCAGCCAGAGATTCTTTTCTCAGATGTTACTGTAAGAGCGACCTGAAGACTTTTATTTGTATGCCTTTCGGAGGCGTTTCCTCATCCGCTCCGTGAGGTAGAATCAGGAAGATGCATTTAAATGGATTACACGTATGCTTTTTGACCTAGAGTTGCATGAAGTTATTCAAGGACAAAGACGTGCGCTTTCAAAAGGAAATCAGAAGTGATTCCTGGTAGTAGTTACCAAATGGCTTTCTCTCTTCAGAGACCTTCAGGAACCCTGGCAGTAAAGGAGTATCACACTCACCCCCCCCTTCTGTCTCCCGCTGTCACGGTGAGTCCGGGGAGCTGGTTCCCCACGTCAGGTGACGCCCTTTGCTTCCCAGCAGACACCACCTCTCAGGTCCAGGTTCAGGAAACCATCCCGGTGAGTGGAGTTGGGACAATTTGTTCCTAAAAGAAAAAGAACTTAGCTGTAGAAAACCACGGCTGAGACTATGGGCAGGGCTGTGCAGGGAGCCTCATGTATACCCGGCAGCAAACACTGTCTGACCCTCACCAGTACCGACTCTGAGATCAGGGTACTGCACTATGTTCGTACTTTTCCAACAACCTTGTGGGTAGAGACTAGCATCCCTTCCTAGGGAGGAGACATCTGAGATCCAGGGAGACACCAGCATGACCCCCATGGCTCTAAAGCCCCCTGCACACAGCCCGCCCTCTGTTTGCTATGAGCTTTGTGTATACGGGGCTTTACTTCTTATCTACGGGCTTTCCGTACATTGAGGAACACTGGATGTATGAAACCCCAGTAGGGACTTTCGTGTCCCACCTGAGACGGAGACATTCTATATAAGCTTCTCTCTTTTCTTTTAGCCAGGAACAGACACATTTGTTTAACAGACTCCAGACCACAAAGGCTTCAAGGTGATTTAAACAAGAAGCAGGTGTGTGTGGGGGGGGGGGGGAGTGTCATCTGTGACCTCTCCGTGGTAACACCTACTCACATGTGGGACTGCAGCTAATCTATCAGCACTGCCCATCCCCAGGTGACTCACAAGATGGGGAGCTTCTCGGGTCACCCACTGGGCATACAACGTCTTCAACACTTCCTAGCTGGAAAAGAGAGCTTTAACATTTTGCCGCAGATGTCTCAATTAGACTGTGTGCGACAGGCTCAGCAACTTCCACAATCACCGAGTGTCACCTGGGTTCAGTGGAGAACGTGAAGGGGGTCAAGGCACAACTGCCCGCGGTGTAAACATTCACCAATTAGAATGTTAGAATCGGATGCTCGAGGGGGTGGGCTGATGCAGGCAGCCCCGAGGATCCACTGTGTATTACAGTAACACCCAACAGCAGAGGCTTCTGTGGAAGCAAAGGAAATCCAAAGAAGGAACAGGCACTTCCGCTCACAATCCATTCCTATTCCACCAGCTCTATGCTGGATACGCTCTGAAGCACCCTTCTGCTTCCCTGCACCCCACCGAGGTGCAAGGTCTATGTTCTCCTCTACTGAGCACTAATGATTTGTGGGTGTGACCACATTCCCAAGGTCTTGGAGCCTCTATCGGTTAGGAGTCTTATCAGTTCCTGTGTGAAAACTGAGCACAAATCTCACAAGACAGAAGCCGTGAGCTAGCACAAGCTGGAGCAGTCTCCACGATGGCTGTTGACCTGATGGAAGTTTGGTTTCTCCTGGACAGTCTGTGCTGTCGTCAGCGGCGATTCCTCCCAGCCAGCTGGCACAAGGACAAACCAATAAAACAGATCACTAAGTGGAAAAAGCTGGCGCTTCCTCAGCCTGCTTAAGTCAATGCGATATGATGGAGCTGTGCACAGATCTGGCTCCAAAGGGAGAGAGGCTGAACGAAATTGAAGAT
This sequence comes from Microtus ochrogaster, assembly GCF_000317375.1. Taxonomy (NCBI): domain Eukaryota; kingdom Metazoa; phylum Chordata; class Mammalia; order Rodentia; family Cricetidae; genus Microtus; species Microtus ochrogaster. The sequence continues at coordinate 48,706,260 of NC_022021.1, forward strand.
CAGCTGCTCATGATGAAGCCGGGGGGTGAAGATGGAAGGTTTCAGAGCTCCTGCCTCCTCGGGTCTAAGTAAAACACCCGGCATCTCCAGCCCTTTGCAGATCCTCTACAAACTCCCTTCTCAGAGACTGGCAAAGTTGGGAACATTTGCTCGCTTACACAAGGCGACTCCAGGCAAAATATTTGTAGAACGTGCACACAGAAACAGAAGGAACAGGATTGGTGGGGCCAGCAGGTGGGTGAGGGGCTGGGTAGGGGGCAGAAAGCAGGAGAACATCCCTGGACCTTGGTCCTACAGACACAGAGGAAGTTCAAGTGTAAGCATGCAGATGGCATGCTCTTCTTAGATGCCTACCATCGTAAGGAAGCAACCACAACATACATGTATTCTGTGTTGTGTGTGTCAGCTGAAGAAAGAGGGTCGGTTCAAGGGTTCAAGGTGACCTTTAGACTCTCTAGCAACAGGGAGGAACAGTTTCTATGAACTGAACCTCCAAGCGTCGTGCAAAAGGCTTACTGATTGTTACACTAACTTTTTTTGCATTAAACAAGTAACGCATACCAAAGCCCCCATCTACTACATATGCTTTCTGAAGGAAAGCACCACACCCCTTGAAATTACCTGGCGCGAGTGAGAAGAAAACACGGAACATGCAACAAACGCGCTTAGAAGGTTATTGGGCGGGGTGGACAGGCCTGGTGAGGTCAGTGTGCAGAGAAAGGGCTTGAAGAAGGTGCATCCAGCATTTAAGGGCTGCCTAGCACATGCGCACAGGTGGATGATGTGGTTATGTCATACGCAGATGACGGAGATCACGCGTGTGCGTAAGGGTCAACTGCGTCAGATGTAGGTGGTGCGACCACGCCGCGTGTGGGTCATACAGGGTCTTTTAAGATCCCCGGGGCCATTAGGCACTTCTTCCTGAGGGTTTGTATGCGCATGTGTGGCCCTGGAACCCGGAAGTATCAGCCGTGTTGGTTTGGCTGAAATCATAACACCCCTGCCACTATAGTCCTTATTGTACACTGTTTGCAGGACCCAGTAACTCAAGATGTCCACGTGTGCCTGGATAGTCTTGTGACCAAAGTCATGCAAAGGCCATAAAACTGCTTCAGAAAAACAACTCCATAGATAACCATTTTCCACAAGGGATTCAAGGTCGAAGTACTTCTAGAGAACTATCCATTCTGACGTTTCCCCAGACACACTGGGAACAAGCATTTCATTTTGGTAATGTTTGCCATAGAGACAATGCTTCTACTAATTTTTCCTCCACCAACAGAATTCCCCTCTGGGAGGAATGCTGGTCTGTGTATGGAGCCCGAGGAGAAGGCATTCATTTTTGCTTGGTCTGGGGAAACACCAATGGGACTTTTTGCTTATGTAGATTCACAAGGATTTGACGTCCATGTCCCTTCATTCAGATGGTGAAGACTGAGCCTCTCAGGTGATTAAATACTTAGGCTTGAAAAATAGAGACCAGGAGTCAGGTAAGTGCCATCATGAGATGTGACTAGGGACAGGAATCAATCAGGTCAGCACCATCATGAGAAGGTGTGACTAGAGCCAGGAATCGGGTTGGTGCCATCAGGAGAAGGTGTGACTAGAGCCAGGAATCGGGTTGGTGCCATCAGGAGAAGGTGTGACTAGGGCCAGGAATCGGGTTAGCACCATCATGAGAAGGTGTGACTAGGGACAGGAATGGGGTCAGCGCCATCATGAGAAGGTATAACTAGGGCCAGGAATCGGGTTAGCACCATCATGAGAAGGTGTGACTAGGGACAGGAAGCAGGTTAGCACCATCATGAGAAGGTGTGACTAGGGACAGGAAGCAGGTTAGCACCATCATGAGAAGGTATGACCAGGGCCAGGAAGCAGGTTAGCACCATCTTAAGATGTAACTAGAGCTGGACTCTTCTCTCAACAGTCTCTGCTCTGCCAAGATGAGAAGACAGTCCTTGGCAAACCCACAAGGAGCCTCACCAGACACCGTATCTGCTGGTGCCTTGACCTGGGACTTCCCAGCTAATGTGAGCTATCAAGTTGACTGGATATCAAGATCAGCTCAGAGACACACCTGCATGAGTCTGGGAACATGGTTCCACAGTAGGGAACTGGAAAGCCATCCTGGGCATGGGTAGTGCCCACGTGGGTTGGGGCCCAGCAGTCATCTCTGCCCGGTAGCTTTAGCTCCCCCTGCCATACCCTCCCAACACATGGACTCCTATCCTCAAGCTTAAGTCAAAATAAGCCATGCCTTCTAAACTTGCAAACCACTTTAGTCGGGAATTTTCCCACAGCAATGAGAAAAATAACTAACACCCTGACTAAAAGGACCCAACCATAGCGACAAATTCTGTATCATCCTATTCAAAATGACCACGGGGCTACAACATGACCCTTCTGCCTCCACAGGAACTGGCTCACAGTGTGCACACAAACAGCTGCTGTCTTAATTAGGTTTCTATTGCTGTGAAGACAGGCTATGACCACAGCAATTCTTATAAAGGAAGGCGATCCTGACCAAAGCCACAATGTCCACCAGGTTGGCCTGCCACTACAATACCCACTGGCTTCTTAAAATGTTTCTTCCAGCCACTCACCCCACTCTTCTAATGGCTGCCAGCCATTAGAAGTAAAAGGATGGAGGTAAGTAAATCATATCCATCCTTTGCGCCTGGAGTTTCCTTTCCCAGATTTTTCCCATTATTTTCCAAATGCCCCCATGGACCTCATTCCTCTAGGTCTACTGAAGACCCTTCTACCAGAAGAATCTGGCAGAGAGCCCCTCTCTCCAGCAGGCCATCAGCCACACATGACACTAATAACACATAAGCAGTCTTCTCTCCCAGCAGGATGAAGCCTCTGCAGACCCAGCATCTCCCCAGGCTGTAGCATGTGTGCCACGGAGAGCAAAATGCACACTCTGAGCCCTCGATTCCTGCATCCCTGGGATGTGAAGATCACTCACTTTCTCCCAACTCATCTTATCTCTTGAATTATTCCCACCAGCAATGAGTTGCTTCTCACAAGTCAATGCCCGTGCCTGATGAATATGGAGAAGACACAGTCTCAGCTTCGGGCCTGACAAGCAGACCGAGAGGGGGTGTTCAAGAAGTACTTCTCAGGAATAAATCAGCATTAACAGCATGTTAATCTAGCCCTCTGCTAATGTATTCTACTGTGCTCTGGTGACCCCGCCATTATGTCAGGGGTTTCAGTGAGTTATGTTCTGCAGCAGCCCGCCAACATTCCCCTGACCTTAGCGTAAATCAGGGAGCTAGAAAACTCCCCAGGGAGAGAGAAGGGAAATGCAATTGGAATCATTTGCAGGGAGGCCTGAAAAATGGGACGCAGCTGAATTAAACATAATGGAGAGCCCGCGTGACCTTCTGTCACCCTGTCATTTAGGAAACAAATCTTTCTTAAGGAAAAGATCAAGACACAGGTAGAGTTTGAAGAAGATAGTCTGCTAAATGGCTTTTACTGAAAATAAAGAGAAATGACCTTGGAAGTGAACTCTCATTTGGCTCCAGAGTTGGCAGCTAAGCCTCCTACTTCAGTGTGGATGTAGACGGATTATCCGGCAAGCATTCGCGTTCTGTAAACCCAGCCATGGGGTGGAGTTGTTGAGTTGTTGGGGTCTTTTAAGGGGTGGGAGCTGGTGGACACTGGAGACCCCCATTCGGGGATTGGTACAGTTCTTCCAAAGCTGCAGTTGCTTCCCAGGAAATGTTATAACAAGAGTAAGTGGGACCTTGAATCCCTCAGACTTCTCCCCCACCTCGGTGACTGCACCACGCTGCCACGAAGCCAGCAAGCCCTCACCGACAGGCTGACCAACTTTAGATCTCAGCCTTAAAACATTACTCAGTCTCAAAGGATTTTGCTCCTGCAACAGGATATTAATTATTATACCCCCGGACACACACTAATAAATATTTCTGTGGGTCTAATATTTCCCTGAATCCATTACATCTTTTGCCACAAGTAGCTGGGAGGTCACCTGCCAGGATAGTTGTGTTTTCTTTGTGAAACAAAAGCATTGAGCATTTTTCCTCATCCTCTCTACCAAATACTAAAAAACCTGTGTTCAGTATTTTTTTCCCCTCCATGTATTATGGCCACCAGCAGGGGCCTCCTGTTCTTCCACCCAAATCTACCAAACACTTCTCCACAGACACTCTTCAGAGAAGAGCAACATGCTGCTTCTGCTGATCGATTGGTTGATCTCTCTCTCTCTCTCTCTCTCTCTCTCTCTCTCTCTCTCTCTGTGTGTGTGTGTGTGTGTGTGTGTGTGTATTCAGGTCTCACATATCCTAGTCAGTTGCTCTACCACTGAGCCACATCCCCAGCCCTCACCCGTTCTTTAATATGAACAATAGCTTTCTGCCTGTATTGCTGTGCTTGTGGCTCCTCAGACTTCTGAAGACACCTCGGCTCTTGTGGTCGTCAGTCCTGATTGTTACCTGTGGGCAGGACTGGGGAGGTGTCTTCTGGAAGGATCCACTGAGACAGGCAGACCCTCTCCAGAGCTAACAGCATCAGCAGGTAGAGGGAGGTCCGAGGGAAAGCTGGTGGGTTTGCCTGCTGAGTGCATCTGCTTTGTCATGCTCCGCTGCCACCCACCACGGACACTGAACCCAGGGTCCCCAGCCTTTTCAGGGGAGGAGGCAGATTATAACATAGGCTAGTCCGTCTACATTTCAGCCTTCACACTGCCTGGAAGATAGGGGCCTTCACACTCTGCCCCTGGCAAGCTGACCTTTAAAAATTCCAACATCGGTATTTCACCTAGAAGAGTTTTATGTCCCTATTACCAGAACAGAAGCAACCTGTGTGGAGCCACCACGGCCAGGCCAGCGCCATCTCAGCCTCTGGAGCAGCTGGGCTTACAGGATGCAGAAGCTGGGAGGATGAAGAGAAAAGGACAGGACGGTGCCAGCGAGGGCTGCGGAGCCCTCAGATGGGGTAGGGCAGGTCAGAGCTTTCACAAACGGGCACACCCAGCAGGTGGTTCCGACTCAGCACAGGAATGCAGGGAAGCCCTGATTCCAAGTGGCACACAAGGCCCCTTAAGCGTCACACCGAAGGCTGGGACCAGCACTGAGAACGGACTCAGGACTTGGGGAAGCTACCACAGATCCACAAGGTGGCTCAGCTCCCTGGAGTTCAGGCTATCTGCAGGGAAGGCTTGGCGATTTCCTTTGTATCAGATTCGCCTAGCTGGCCGCCACATGCCTTCTCTCCCACTGAGCCCAGTTTAATTGGCTCTTTTAATAGAGTCCTGTTAATGCAAGCTTTCCTTCCATTACCTATTTTTCTGTAACAAACTAAACCCTACAGATTCAGAAGTGCAACTGAACCACCACTGCCACCCTGGGTCCCTCCCTGCTATAGAAGAGAGATCTACCGTTAAACAACACATCGAGTTAGCAGATGCCAGTCTGTGTCACAAACATTTGCTGCAAACAGCCCTTAGGGGACTGCAGAAGGGTGTGGTGCAGTGCAGCGCTCGCTCTCTCTCTCTCTCTCTCTCTCTCTCTCTCTCTCTCTCTCTCTCTCACACACACACACACACACACACACACACAGAGAACAGCAGCATCTAATTTGGGACTGCTGCTCAGTGTTGATGCAGGGTCAGAGGTAGTGGTCATGGGGTGGGGTCTCTTGTGCCCTATTCCAGGTCATGACTGGGGCTGCTGAAGGCTACCCATCCTGCCTTCTTCATAGGTGACAGGGAAAACGAAGTGTACGTGTATAATTGTGGCTCCTGTACCACCTGGAACTGCACTATATGGTGCCCTCCTTAAATAGTGGCCACGCCCTAGCTCTCAGGATTTTCTACTGGAAGCCCACCAGATACCACTTCCTGGTTATCAGGGACTCATGAGGGGCTCGTGCTCAGAGCAGCTGCAAGCATAGGAAAACAAGTTGTTTACTCGGACAGGGAAGGAGTCATAATAAAAGTTCAGGGTCTGAGGGTCTGCAGTCCCCAATATATGATGACACTTGTGTGGGGGGGGGGGGACACTCAGCCCATTAAAAGGAAGAACTTTGCCAGAGAGGAGGAAGAAAGAGCTTGAAGCCAGAATTGTGGGAGAAATGTGTCCACAGTTAGGTGAAACTAGGCATTGAAAATGCCTTAAAGGCATGCTGTGACATGCAAATGCGCGTTGCTCTGGGAGGATATAAATAGATGACATTGCCAGCCACTCAAGTATAAAAGAAACTGTTCTTTCACAAAGACAAACCCCCAAATGAGTAATTGTCCAAAGAGACCAGTGATGCCTTCTGCAGCATCAGATAAGTGCCTAGCTCACCCCTGCCGCGGACAGCTTCCTGGAAGGAGGGCGCCATATTGGCCATGACTCAGGTACACATCTATGAACACTGGGTCAAGGACAAACTGAAGAAACTGGAGCTGTAAACACCTTACAGCTTCACCCCATTAACCCTTCTCTTATGGTATTCTGAAGATCCCAGGGTATATGATCCTCTGGTCAATCTCAAAAGGAAGTAAAGCCACTCCGAAATGCCTTGGCTCTGGCTCTCCTCCCTGCAAGAGTGGGTTACCTCAGAGGTCTAGGGCCATTATCTCTATCTAGACCAAAAGATGGGTGTCCTACTGTCTATTGTCAAGAGGATTTGGGTTCAGGCTAAACACTAAACACTAAAGCCTAAACACTCTGCCTTATGGGAACTGGGGCTTGCATGGGCACACAGTACTAGTTTTCTGGCGATTACTATGATCTGCACAAGGAAGTTCTTTTTCTGACCAGGAGTTTCATGTCTTCAACCAGCAGCCATGAAATAGCTGCAAGCTGCCCTGCAAGCTGCAGGCAGGACAACACCTTGAGCTGACAGTTTGGGATGGTTCTACTTAGGGCTACTACTGCTGCTGTGATAAAAATACCTTCAGCAAAGCAACCTGGGGAGGAAAGGGTTTATTTGGCTGCATGTCCACATCACTGTTCACTAAAGGAAGTCAGGGCAGAAACTCAAACAGGGCAGGAACCTGAGTCAGAACTTGATGGCAAAGATCATGGGGGATGCTGCTTACTGGCTTGCATTAAAGAACCCGGGGTCAGCAGCCCAGAGGTTGCATCACTCATGATGGGCTGGACCCTCCCCCCCTCAATCACTAACAAATGCTCTATAAGCTTGCCTACAGCCCTATCTTATGGAAGCATTTTCTTAAACGAGGCTCCCTCCTTCCTTTAGCTTGACATAAAGCTACACCGCACAAGGACACGGTTTCCTCCCGTCTATGAATGACACCCTGACATTAATTCTCAGGCAACAATTCCAAACAGCCCTCCTTTAGAACCTCTGCCAGAATCGGAACCAGGTATTGCTCACCAGAACAGAAACTTCATTCTTCAGGTCAACGTGGTAGGCTGAGCTCATGATAATCACGGACAATGGATGTGAGTAAAACCTGGAGAGGACTTCTCATGATCTGGCCGGCAGAGCTGACACGGGTGCTGGCAGCCTCCGCACACCTCCCTCCCTCCCTCCTGGGACTGGCTGTAGCGACTGAAGCTGCCCGCCAGTCATGAGCGCTGGGGCCTGCTGTGTGCTTACATATGGTAGAAATGCTCAACCAAGGAGGGGCGGGAGAGAATGGGGAAAAACCTAAAGAAGAGGAAGAGAGTTACTCTAAGGAAGGGCATACAAAAAGCCACATGGAAATCTACTATTTTACAACCCAGCTAAAACTATAGTTGGAGGGATAGTGGACACCGGGGAGTAAAGATTTCAACAAAGGCAGGGATAGGGAGGGGAGGGAGGAGACAGAAGAGCGTGCTGTCCTCTTTCTTTGTCTTCCTATCCCAGTCAGCAGCTGCAACTCTTCCGCTACCAGCAACGGCTTGAAGAGCCACAGACCGAAGACATTCTGTTCCCTCAGGCACCAACTCTTTCAAAGCTACTAAGAGAACTTACCTAATCTCTGTCTCACTAAAGAACTCAAGACCCAAAGGTTGAAGTAGAATCTCCTACTCCCCAGAAAAGCTGAGTAGCAAGCAGCCCCCCCAGCTCGCCTCCTCAATCTCCCAAGTCCCCGTGCTCTTTCTGGCCCCTCATTTATAAACCCTTCTCCACCCTGGCTCCTCCCTACACCTTCCTGTCAGCTCATTGCTGATGCAGCCTCCGGACCACAGGTGACTTTTATTTAATCAAACACATCTTTGCATCATCAAACAAATGTTCCAGAGCATAAACAAAAGTAGCACACCTTTCAGTAATATTCTACCATGAGTTAACTAAAGGACACATGAGCAAGCTTTATAGACGCCCACCAGTTAATAACCTAACTTCAAAATATATATTTTTCCCAAAAAAGTTTGGACGGTGCTACCAGAGACTATCAAAACCATGAGCCACTAAATGAAATTATCACTGCAAAGCACGCAATACCTCCCCATATGTTATTGATCGGGGAGACCCCAGAGGCCGCCAAACAGAAGCACAGGCTGTTGCCATTGCTTCTGGTTACCCTCTAGAGCTACATAGTGAGGCCCTGCTGCTAAAGACACCACATGCATCGGCTGCAGGATGGAGAGAAAACAGTCACAAACCCACGGAGGGTATGTCCTCCATGTTGACTGGCTTTCCTAGTGGTGGAAGGTGTGTGTAGGTTGTTAGGGGAAACGGACATCAGCGATCTCACTCTGCACCGGACCCTGCGTGTCACAACACCAAACTGCCATGCACGACGTGCCCACTGGTCCCGCAGTGATAGGAACGTTATGGGGGGTAGCTAACACCTTTTTATTGGGTCAGAGACCTCGTTAACAGAATGGAAATCATGCCTGCTATAAACCTGGCCAAAAGTCCATGGTGGGGAGATCATGGACCCTAGGGAAGAACCCATTATTGTTACTCTGCTAAATGTTCATATTGCCAGACTGCCTTCTAAATACATATGCTTTAACTCCTAGAACCATGCAGCTTCCCACCTGGTCAGAGAGGCCCCTCTGGGCTCTTGTCGGCAATCAGTGCTGAGACCCACAGCTGCTCAAAGAGCTAAGACTAATGTCTCGGCCCTAAATAAAACATCTTTATCAATACCTCAACCCTCCATCAAGGCTCGGGCAACATTGAAAGGGGGAGACAGAAAAGATGTAAGCTTCTGAGAATGGGGAGGGGGTTCCGAAATGCTTTCTTCTGGAAACACCATGGTCGTCACATTCATGAACTCAACAACTGCTCTGGCTACACGAACAAGACCTGCACAACATCCAGCCTGTCAAGCCAGCCAAAATTTCAGAATTGGGGGTGGAGGGGGACAAGGCCCTGCCACTAACTATGGAACCACAGGCGGTTAATGGCTGCTGGGGGAGGGAGAGCCATTCTTTTGGAGATATGCCCTAAGTAGATTCTTCCATGTTCAGGTGGAATAGTACATGCACATGGAGACAGCACCAGATGGACTTAGCAGTTATGCGTGTGCTGTCTACCCCACCTAATTAGTGGTAACGCATCACTCAGCAGGGCTAACTATGAAGTCACGGGGCTCCAAGGGCTACTATGAAGTCACGGGGCTCCAAGGGCTACTATGAAGTCACGGGGCTCCAAGGGCTACTATGAAGTCACGGGGCTCCAAGGCAAGGCAGTAGAACGGCTGCCTCACCCCCACCTGAGTCTTCTCCCTGCCTGGCCCCAATTGTCTCCAGGTGTGCTTGCTGTGGAGAAGCTATCTGAAGTATCACAGACAAAGTCAAGCCCCATACAGAAAGCTGTCTCTAAGCCACATGCTCTCAGAGAGCTTGGTACGCACAAAAGACGACCACACAGTCCTCGGGGCTAGTGCTAACACAGAGGAGAGGGACTGATAGGTAACTGAACCCCGTCATAGTCCATCTGCTGGGCTCTTACCTCCAAAGCCCCTCACCTAAGACAGACTAGAGTTCTGCTGGGATTGAGGGAGTGGGAAGAGAGGGGGGGAATGACTTCTGATGAGCAAATTTATGTAACAGAGAATTTAAAACTTAGAGTTATAAACAAACAGACACCCAGCCCCTCTGGTCAGTACCGAAGCGACTGTACCCACAGCACTGCACGCACACTCGCCTCGGCGACCCTGGAAACAAGGCACAAGTTGCAGGTGTGTGCTTAGCTTGTCCGTCCCGGCGGGCTGCTCTGCTTTTCAAAACTAAACAGACCTTCCTTTTACTATGATTTGGAATCCCCACAATACTAAAGCTACAGGCAAGTCAATGCCTTTGGGGAAATATACCCAGAGCAGGGTTAGTACGCTTAGTATCAAAGTCATTGAGGGATTTGCATAAAATATTCAATAATTACATAAGAAATTATAGCACCTGGTTTTCAATTTTAAAATGCTGAGGTCTTGAGAACTGGGAATATCCTGGAGGATCAGGCAACCCAACTATAAAGGACGTGGAGAGAACAGGATGATTTCCCTAGCAAAACTATGACTTGCAGGATACTCGAGTAATGGAGGCAGAGGGTCAGAAAAAGCTGAGTCCAGGATGAGTCCAGCCACACTAGAAAGCTCTCCTTTGAGAAATGAGCTGACAAAGGTGTCACTAGGTCTGAGACTGAACAACTGAAGTCACAACCAGCCATTGTCAGCGTTCTCCCAAGCTCAGGGTGTCAGCACCTTGACTCCTCCCCGCCTTCATCCAGGTAACATGTCAGAACTCCACCAGCAACCAACCCAGGGGAGTTTTCCATACTGAAAAGACGGCTCAGTGAGTAAGAGCAGTTGCCAGAATACCCTACACCCAGAACAGCAGCTCCCAACCACCTGTAATTCCAGCTCCAGGGGACCCAACACCCGGCTCTGGCCCTGATGTGCAGGTGCACACACACGGCAGAGACACAGACACAGAAACACACACAGAAGAACACGAAGTGACTCTAAGAGCCAAGATGGGCAAAGCACTTGATAAATTTTTTTCAGAACATTATACTATTAACATGAAATGTAAAATATTTAAAGGGGGAACTTTTAATCAGTGAATCGAGGGTCAACAGAAGAGTGGGCGCTAAGAAAATAGAGTTGGAACATAAAGATCCAAGTTCCTATGCCTAAGAGAAATGACCAGTTTGGGGGCTTGTTTTCAGAAAAGTCCTTCTGAACAGTGGTTTCCAGGGTGTTTGTGTTCCTTGTGGGCAGATCAAAAGCAGCCCCGGACACTGACAAACATCATCCCAGAAGATGGGTCAGAGGGGGCTGGCTCACAGGGCCTCAGCAAACAGGGTCATCCTAATTAGCAAACGCGACACCCAGAGCAATTAACACTAGTTATTCTTGTCCGCCCGAGGACAGGCTGAGACATCCCCCACCCGAAACAAGCGACTGAGGATTTCCTTGATGCTTTTATCAGGACTAATTAGTAGCGGTTCTTGGCTTCCGCGGTTAGTCTGAAAGCCTGACAAAGCTCCATTAGGCAGGAGAGTCACAGGGCTCCTCTCTAAGGACCCCCTGACCCCACGCCCTGCCGGGCCAGGCTCCCTCCCAGACTGAACAGTATTCAAACCAAGGAGCCGGAGGCTCTCAATGCCGTATTTCATTCTCTGGGCACCAGCACTGGGAACCAACAGGACATGCAGAACTGAGCTGATCCAGGTCGTCAGGTCAATAAATCACTGCGGCCCTCACACAAAGACAGCCTGTGTTCAGTACTACAGGAGTGACCCAGACACCGAGCCAAGTCGTCTGGGTCTCCTGGGAGGCCAGGGAAGACAGACAGGATTTTTTAAAATAAGTTTATAATTGACATAGAATTACATCACTTTCCTCCCACTCTCAAGCTGATAGCCTTTTCTCCTAAGATTAGCTTTATTACATGCATATCTGTGTATGTTTTCTGTGTATATGTATGTAGGCATGTATTTATGTGTGTGTATATGCACAAATACATATAAATACAACCTCCCACGTCTACCCTGATTGGAATATTGTACGTAGTAGACATGTATCACGATGGTGGCACATAGTGGCCCATACCTGTATTCACAGTGCCCAGGAGTCTGAGGCAGAGGAATGCCCACAGGTCCAAGGCTAGGCTGGGCTACACACCTTGTTCCAGGCCAGTTTGTGATACTGAGTGAAGTGTTGACTCAGAAAAAGAAAGATAGGGGAGCGGCAGGCAGTGGTTGGTTCATGCCTTTAATCCCAGAATTTGGGAGACAGTCTGAAGTCAGCCTGATCTACAGAGGCCCAGGATGGCCGGGGCTACAAAGAGAAACTTTGTCAAAAAAATTAAGTGCTTTTTTGAAAGAAAGGGGGGAGGGAGGGAGGAAAAAGAAAAAAAAACATCTTGTTTCAGCTCTTTTCTCGGGAATAAGAGGCACTCTGGCAATCTGAAGACAGAAACATGCTTCCTAAACCATTTTTTAAAACACGAATATAAGTGCTGCAATTTTTCAATTATCTCCACTAATGCCAGGGAAGAGAGGCAGGTATTCAAAATCAGATATGCTAAAAGGTTGCCTAGATTGGGCCAGAAAAGGCAATTTACATTCGCATTTGAATAAAAGCCAGTCCTACTGTCTGAGAATATTTAATTATTGGGAGCAAACAATGGAGGACTCATTTGAGGACACCACTGAGTGTCCCTGCCCTCAGCTCCTCAGGATGGACCATTTCCTTTGAAGTGGAAATCTGGCATCATGGCCCTGAGCCCCAATGGGCTGATGCCAGGACTGAACCAGCAAGAGTTAGGGGACAGGGACTGGGGAGAGAGAAGTGTCCACAGCTCACACGCGCGTGTCGGGACATCTCAGAACACACCTGCTATGGAGAGGAGTTCTTACCCCTCTCCTGACACCTAGAACTGTTGTTGGGTGTTTTTGCTCTTTTTTTAGACCATCAAGTATCTCAGACAAGCAAAAAAAAAAAAAAAAAAAAAATCACAGCTTCACAGAGTTAAAAAAAAGCAGCATAAACAAAAGTCACACACCTTTACATCATTAAACAAATGATCCACGTTGTAAACAAAAGTAACACACCTTTACATTATTAAACAAATGATCCACGTTGTAAACAAAAGTCAGACACCTAAAAACAATATTCCCTAATATTGTCCCCTTTTTTTCTTTCTAAACAAAAATGAAACGTTTTAACTTTAACACAGTAAGACAGCCAAGCTCAGGCAGTGATGGTCACCACCAAAACCTGAAAGTTGTGAAGATGTAATTGAGGGGGCCATGTTCCAGCCTCAGCAAGCAGCAGAACTTTGCAGCTTCGGCCGTGTGGTTGTGGCTTTAACATTAAGGCTAGAATAAAATGGTTGGGGAGTCTCCCTCCTAGACTAAAGAAAGCTGCAAAGGCATGTCATGTGTCCGGGGTGTCCCTGAATGGTGGCCTAGAGAGGCCACTGCATGAATCTCTGAACTTGAAGCCTAGATTAACCTGGAGACCCTAAAGTGTTGGCAATGCCAGAGTCATGGGATACCTGCTGAGGAAAGCTGCTAACAGGGAGTGGAGCAAACCCTGGAGAAGGAAGTGTGTTGCAGTCAACAAAGCCAAACACAGTTGGGGATTTAAGGTGATTTAAGTGACTCACCTTGGATCCTTACTCGGAAAGAACCAAGCATCTACTGTTGCTCCGTGATGGGCCTGTGCAGCCAATTCAGGGACACTGAATGCCCTTGGAATGACCCCTAAAGTGCCTCAGCGGGGTGGAAGAGCAGCTCACCAGGTACACGGCAGTGCAGAGTCAAGTTTCCACAACAGCCAAAGAAACAAATCCGCTGGAGTCCAGCCTGGTCCCCAAAGAGTTCGCTGGGGTGGCTTACCAGACAGAGCCCGGCAGCCCAAGGCAGTTGCCTCCCGTCTAAGATGCCCTGCTATAGTAATGACCCAAGGAAGCTGCATCCTAAGAACGCCCCACTCAGGTTTCAGGCAGCTCCGCTGGGGAAGAGTCTCCTTTCCCCAGCAATTAGTCTCTGTTTGTAAAACTGTGAACCGTGTGACTCGTGCTTCCTAAGCCTCACAGGTGTGTCTGCTTGGTTTCATGAGTCTTACGAACCTTTTGGACCTTCTTCTAAATGAGAATGTTTCAGTTTAGAGGGAGCAGCCACCCGACAGTGGACCACTGCCTGCTGTTGAGAAGGACTCCCCGCTTTCCTGACCCCAGCTGTTCCATCATCACAGCAGCAAAGGGCAGGAAGGCCTGCCGATCACAGTCCAGTGAACATTGCATGAGCGTCAAGGCATCTTCTAGCTGAGAGGCAGAGCCCCCATTAACCAACAAAGTGACAGAAGGGACCGTTCAGCTCAGCTAACTGTGACGCCTGTAGAGAAACCAATGAGTTGACTCTAGAGGCTAAAACCTGATGTTAGGGCATGGTCTCTATTCCCCAGACCTAAAACCTGATGTTAGGGCATGGTCTCTATTCCCCAGACCTAAAACCTGATGTTAGGGCATGGTCTCTATTCCCCAGACCCTGTCATTTCTCTTCCGCTTTCCCTGCTGGCAATGTCTCTAACTGTTGGGAGCAGTGAGACCCCAGATCCTGAATTTCTTGCAATCCCCTGATCTGAGTGCCTACAGCTGCTCTGAGCACGAGACCTTCAGGAGTTCC
>NC_022021.1:48720953-48732153 GCF_000317375.1 Microtus ochrogaster
TTTCTTGCAATCCCCTGATCTGAGTGCCTACAGCTGCTCTGAGCACGAGACCTTCAGGAGTTCCTGATGGCAGGAGAGTGGTTTCTGGTGGGTTCGGCTGGGGCGTGGCTATCTCTATATAATCTGCCCCTGAACACAATAAAGGGGGCATTCTTGGGAAATTGAAGAATGACCCATGTCGCTGTCTCTCTGTCTGTGTGTGTGTCTCTGTGTATTTTAACTGTCAGCCCCTTTGCCCAAAGCTTGGTAACTGGGTGCAGACAGGGGGCGCTGTGCATGGCATCTAACTCCAGGGAAGCAGGGACACTGTAGCAGGAAAGTGTGCACCGATTGTCCAGCTGCCAGCCCTGAATATGGCCATCTACATGCTAGCTGTGAGCCCTCTTCCTGCCCACATGCAGAGAACTCCAGGAAGCTGCTTCTGCTATGCTACTTTGGTAAGATTGCACAGGGCAGGAGCTGTCAGTGTCTTAGCACCTTCCAGACTGATAATACGCTTGGGCAGGAGGGTGACTGCCAGTCTCACAGGGTATGTATTAGGGAGACAGTGCTTAGGAATAATGTAGGCAGGAAATCAAGGGTTGCCCTACAAGCGACCTCCAGGATAGCCCATAGCAACACCGCTTTGTGTTCTAGATCATTAAAACACTGCTCCATGCAAAAGATAAATGCAACTGCAGAAAGCCATGAAAATCAGCAAGAGAAGCCTCAGTGAGTGGACCGATCCTTTTCTAGTCATCTGACAGAGATGCACTCCTGGCCCAGAGCTGCCCTGTGCTTACCCAGGGGCTCCTGTGTCCATGTGATGTGTCAGCTCTGATGCTGAGCACCAGGGAATTTCATTTTAGACCCGCGAGAAAGACCCAACAAAGAAAACATTGGCTGCAGATGTGAATTCTCAGAGGGATGGCCTCCGGAGTTCTGGAAATTTTAAACAAGATTTTTACAACATCCCTCTGAAAAAAAATTTCTAATGCCAAGAAATGTGGGACCAGCAATTCAGAAGACATGAGGGGAGGGGCTTGGTGTTCAGAGAGCATAAGGAACACAGAAGACATCTTACCAACGCTCAGCATCCTCACCCCACAGCCCTGAGCTCATGTTTTCCTCCTCCCTCTCCCCCGCCCAGGGAAATTTAAATCTGGGGATTTAAGGTGATTTAAGTGACTCACCTGTGCGTGTGTGTGTGTGTGTGTGTGTGTGTGTGCGCGCGCGCGCATGTGAACATCCGCACATGTGTGTTTCTGAGTGTGGAATTTCCCCTGAATCCTACGTATTGGAGCTCACTCAGCAGTGTCATGAAAAGCCATTTCAAAGTGTTGATCTAGGACACGAGAGGCTCTGTCTACAACCTCAATGGCTCCGTATTATAGTAATCATTTCCCTTTTTCATAGAAGATGCCAGGACAACGGTCTTTCAGGCCCACTCTGTCAACAGGGACTCACTGCTCCAAAGCAAGGGCACTGAGATGCTGCAATGATTCCTACAGAAGAGAAGGCTGCTGGCTTCAAGGGGGCTGTGGAAAGGGGAGCCTATGACACTGAGTGGGCGGTGCCTCTGCTGTGGGCTTGTGAACGTCTCATTGGCCAAGCCCTCATCATAAACATTCTTTGCTTTTAAGTAAGAGTTGTTCAAATTAACTCTGTGCTTGAACCAGTCGGAACAGCATGGTTCAGATTCTCCATCAGATATTCCTCCGGGTATTTCTGTGACACTGTTCTGTGACCGAGAGAAATCTTCCTCTCAATGGGTAAAGCAGATGAAGGCCCATGGTGGAGGCGGTCTCACCTGATCTGTTAATGGCCTGGATTGAATAAAGGCTATGTTCTCCCGAGCAAGAAGGAATTCTGCAGTAGGGTCTCCAAACAGCGTTGTGACTCTCCCTGGTCAGCTACGGCCTGGAAGCTCTTGCTGAAGGCTGTGGACTCAACAAGGCCTGCATGAGCTCATGAAATAACTCCTTAAAACTAACCAGTGTCTCTCTGCCTTTCTCTCCTTGGGTATGCCTGTGTGTCTCTGTCTGAGCTCTCTGTATTTATAAATATAAACATGATAGATTTTAGCTAGATTAGAAAATAGAGATAGATGAGAGACAAATGACGGACAGATAGACAGTACACAGACAGGTGACAGACAGACGATGACAGACAGATGGAGCAACTTTCCAGGAGCTTTGTCATAGGAAGAGATCATTGCGTGCATCTCCAAAAGTGGGCCATGCAGGTAAGCACCTGTAAGATGGAAGCCTGGAAATGATTGTTCTTCCTCTCCGTGACATCCGTCTCCACAAGCCAAAGGCGTTCACGAGACCTGAATGAACCCAGCAGTAACCCCGGGCTACACTTGGTGTACCGTTGACAGTTCTGAGTCATGTGTTAAGATTCTTGATTGATGCATATTCGTTATATAAAGGGATGGCTTTGTAGTAATATCTTCACTCCAATGTAGTGGGCACCGTGGCCACAGTCAGCCCCATTACTGTCTCCCATGTTACCCCTCCCTCCTCTTGCTAATTCGTGTCCTCTTCCCAAACAGCCCCTTCTACTCTCCTGTTGACGTATTTGTTAGGCTCCACATACAAGAAAACATACGCCCATAAGTGCCTCTCCTGATGGTCCCCGCCCACATCCCAGTTCTCTGTTAGATGAAAAGACATTGACCCCAGGTGAGGTCACTAAACAAGCTCACCAGCCCAGCACTGCGAAGCAAAGGTCCATCCACTGCTTCAGTGGCAAAGCCGTCCCCACACGGCTGCACCCACAAACGCACTGCTGTGAGTGCAAAAGTCCTGTCAGGCTACACCCTGATCTCCTACCCACTCTGGTCTCTGAGCCTCGGGGGTGGGGAAGGCGCAGCTGTCCCAGGAGTGGCTCAGCCCCTCGTAGAAACATACTTCGTCCCGCTGTAAGTGTCTGCATTGGCCATTTGTTCTTACATTTCAAAGTGAAGATTAGTATCTGAGCCATGTGTCTATCACAGGGAATTGAAGTCTGGGTCCCCATAAACGGAATTTCATTGCCACACAGCCATGCCTGCTCTTTTCCACTTTGTCCCTGGTGGATTTTACACTCATAGAAGGGTTAAGTAACCGCCACAACCAAGTTGGGGAAATACTTTCTGGCCTTCTGCAGGATGTTTGGGGCCCTGACTTTGTTACCTGTTCAGGCCATTCTGAATTTCCCTTTTTCATGTTTTTCCAGCTAATAGAGCTGCATAGAATTTGGTGAACAGAAAAATAAACTCAGTAAGTAGACTTCAAAGCTCCAGTTCCAAAGAAAGGCATTCTGGTGAACCC
The DNA here is from genome assembly GCF_000317375.1 of Microtus ochrogaster. Classification (NCBI taxonomy): domain Eukaryota; kingdom Metazoa; phylum Chordata; class Mammalia; order Rodentia; family Cricetidae; genus Microtus; species Microtus ochrogaster. The sequence goes on from NC_022021.1 coordinate 48,724,250, forward strand.
CTGATCCTCGGCCACTTTCAAAGGAAAACTGATTCCCGGTGTAAATCAGAGGGAAACAGTAAGCTAGGAACGATCTGAGAGAAAAGATATCACAACAAGCTGGGCTAGAAAGGCTCACCACCCTACAGGTGTCTGGGGTTTCTTTGTCTCCACCTGATGGAGATACTCATGGAGCTTCAGGAAGAAAAGCGATCAAGAGTAAAATAGACGGGAAATCGCAGAAGCATTCCTTGGATTTGCTCTGCTTTTTTTTCAAGTGCAGCATTTGATGGTTTGTTCTCTGCTCTTTCTGGGTTTATCTGTAGATATCATTCTTCTAACATGTGTGTGTGTGTTTGTGTGCACACGTACGTGTGTGTGGTGAGTTTATGTATATGTGTATATGTATGTTGGTACTATTTGTATATGTATGTGTCTATGTGTGTTTGTACTATATTGTGTATGTGAATAAATGTGTGTAATGCATGTGTGTATGTATGTATATGTGTGCATTGTGTGTTTGTGTGTATATGTCTAAGTGTTTATGTGTGTGTGTCTATATTTGTACTGTGTGTATATGTATGTGCCTGGTGTGTATATGTATCTATGTGTGTTTTTACTATATGTGTGTATGTGCATATGACTGTGTAATGTGGGTATGTATGCATGTTTGTGAGTGTGTGTGTATGTGTGTGTAACTGTGTATGTATGTGTTGGGTATTTATGCTTGTGTGTATGTGTGTGCGTGTGTTTCAAAACATTCCCTGGAAGATGCACTTAAATGAAACCCAGCTTTTTATCTTCTGCTGATTTACAAAAATACATAAAGCCTGTGAATTTATACTTGCTGCTTTTCGTGGGCTGTCCTTGATGTGAAACTTCAAGGGCTCTGAATAAAAGAGACAAGAGAAAGCTATCATCTGCTGATACCAGCGGTCACCACGGCTCACTCCTGTAACTGAGGACATCAAGCTGGGCTCTCCTGTGGGTGGTGTGTGTCTAAGAAGTCCTCTCAAACACAGGAGTGAGTGGCGCTCGGTCAGGTCCAGTCTGCTGCTTCTAGACAAAGCCAGGGACGTCATATGGAGCAGGTGGTTTGGTGGAGAAGAAGCCTAGAAGCACCAGAGGGTGACGTGTCCCGATGATGGACAGCCACACTGAGTCACTCTGTCCCCATGGACGGACGGTGAAGCTGAGCCATCCTCTTACCAGAGCCCTGCCAAGGAATGAGCTGTCCTTTTTGTCACCTTAGTGATCCTCCTAGTGATGGCCAAGGAAACTCAGAAGCCACGAGGCTTCTCCTGGGATCGTTTCCGGAATCTCTCTGCCTGCTCCTGGACCACTCTCTTCAGGCACTGTGCCTCTTTCTTGCTCCAGCTGCAGCGTCTTCAGAACTTTCCGTAGAACCCCTCACACATCGACACCCGCGGGCACAATCCTGACTGCACTTAATGTTCAGTCAAGTGAGTCCTCCAATTATAGAGAAGAGTTTCCTGGGTGCACAGGTTGGACTAGCAGTAAGGTGTGACTGTCATTCAAGGTGAACACTAATTAAAACTCAAGGGTAAAGGAAAGGAACCTGCACCTCATCTCCCTACTTTGTGAACTCTTTGCTCTTAGTGAGCTATCACTGCGAATTTTTAGTTAAGTAGCTAAATTCTTGTCGCTGTGAGGAAATTCCCAACAGGAAGCTGTAACTCAGCGTGACTCCTGTTCCGCACTCTACACAAAACGGTATGGGACTACGCCTGTAGTGTGGCGCCTGTACTACAAGACGGTTCTGAGCCTCAGGCCAGGGCCTGGAGATTAAAATACACAAACACACAGAGACACGGGTCATCCTTGAATTCCCTAAGAATACCACCTTTATTGTCAGCTTATACGGTGCTCTGACCACGCCCCAGTTCTCAGGATCGTTCAGCTGCAGGCCCACCAGAAACCACTCCCCTGCCATCAGGCTGTGCTTAGAGCAGCTGCAAGCTTAACAAGTTGTTTACACGAAATTCAGGGTCTGGGGGTCCACAGTCTCCAACAGGAAGCGACTTGGGGAGGAAGAGGGAAGGGCCTGCTTTAGCTCACAGTCCAAGAGAATACAGTCCATCAAGATGGGCAGGGCGTGACAGCAGGAGCCCGGGGTAGCTGATCACATGACATCTGAGGCTGCATATGAAGTAGGACCCAGCTATAAAACTTCAAGGCCCGTCCCCTAGTAACCCACTTCTAACAAGGTCCCACCTCCTAAGGGTCCCATAATGTCCCCAAGCAGCAACAGCAACTGGAGACCAAGTCTCTCTCTCTCTCTCTCTCTCTCTCTCTCTCTCTCTCTCTCTCTCACACACACACACACACACAGGAAATAAGAATCAATCAAATAAATAAAAAGTGGAGAGCAATTGAGAAAGACAACAGTTGTTGACATTCTGATGAACATACCACACGCATGCACACACACTCCTCAACACATGCATAAGAGAGAGAGAAAAGAAGTAAGGAGAGGAGGAGGAAGGGAGGGAGGGATGGAGGAGAGAGGAAGAGAGAGAGAGAGAGAGAGAGAGAGAGAGAGAGAGAAGGTATACACTAAAGGATGATCAGGTCAAATGGAAAAGCATACTACCCTGTTTCAGGAATTTAAAGGAACAAGCAAACCACGAGATAGAAGGGAGATTAGACACATCATTGCTGAGCCACAGAAACCAGAGTGGGCCCTGCTAAGGCATGGCATTAAAGTAGCTGCCCTCCATCAAGGAGAAAAAACAAATTACCAAAAAATAAAAACAAAAATAATTCTAAACCATTTTGAAAGACTGGGGAGGAAAGAAAGCAATATTATGATCCTCTACTAAAGAACTCCAAGGGGACACAGATGAATCCCCAACATGAATATTTCAAATGTGCATCTGACCAAAACAAATCTCGGTAAAATGAGAGGATCCATGGAAAACACGACAAGGTGAAGATTACTATCCCGGATATAGATCAGAAAGTTACTGAGTGCTCCAGAGGAAAACCCACCTCAGGAGCATGAGCAACATTAAAACCGCAAGGAAGAATGAATTCTAGTAGAACAGTCTGACATAGACAGGCTTGGGACATAAATCTTTTGGTACTATGAAAATAATAAATGGCCACAGAACAATATGCAAATTATGAGATTATTTATACTTTATAATGATACCTATAATGCACTCGTGTGGTGGTGTGGGAGTGTGTGAGCTCAATAGTGTAGTGTGTTCACGTGTTATGAGTGCAATGGAATGTGTCTAGAGAATTGCAGTCTACAGAATGATCTAGAAAGCAGTATTTTTGTAGTGTTTCTTCTAAGAAAGAAATTGGGAGGTCGTCATAAGGAGAAAATAGTGCCATTTGTGTGTAGTTGGGTTTTTTGTCTGTTTACTCTTTGCTCTTTGGGGGGACCCACCACCCAGCTTCTAATTAAATGCACAGAGATTTATTCTTAGTTATGAGTGCCTTAGCTGCGCTTGTTTCTAGCCAGCTTTTCTTAAATTATCCCATCTACCTTTTGCCTCTTGGCTTTTGTCTTTTTCTGTTCTGTATTTCTTTCTTTCCTTCTTACTCCACGGCTGGTTATGTGGCTGTGTGGCCGGCCCCTGGTGTCCTCCTCTCTTCTTTTTCTCACTTCCCCCCTTCTCCTCTTTTTCTCCTCCTGTTTATTCTCTCTACCTGCCAGCCCCATCTATCCCTCTCTCCTGCCTAGCTATTGGCCATTCAGCTCTTTATTAGAACAATCAGATGTTTTAGACATGCAAAGAAACACAGCTTCCCAGAGTAAACAAATGCAACATAAAAGAACGCAACACATCTTTGCATCATTAAACCAATATTACACAGCATAAACAAATATAAGCATCTTCAACTAATATTCTACAACACTTGTTCCTTGCTCTAATGTGAGAAATCATTGCATCTGTAAATATGTCAATAGACTTAATTGTTAGAGAAAATTTTGGGTTTTCAGTTAAATTTAGTATAATGTAGAGATTTCATAATAAAAACAAAATTAGATGAAAATTGTAAATAACAAAAAAGCACTGGCATGCTCAAAACAGAAGCCAGGATAAACGTAGATAGTAACTTGTCAGGGTTAACTTATTAAACCATAAGGATAAAATTCATTATTCTTTCATAGGCTAGGAAGGGAGGTTTCTGAACTAATTAAATACAGCACCTGGGGTTCCTGCAGGTTATAAACTCCAGCACAGAAGTATGCTCAGTTCAAAGGAACCTAATTAACCACCAAGGACTTGGGGGGGTGGGGAGTGTTAATTATGAAATGTTATCGGGTCGTTTACAACGAGCCAGAGGAACCTCTCTCTAAAACCAAGCAGCTCGGCTCTTGCACTGAGAGACAAGAATGCTGTCGGGACACCATTTCCAAGGGCAAGAAGGGCAACACATTTCTATGTGTGATTCTGGAAGACAAAGGCTCAGGGTTTGAGCATGACATGTCCATCAAAGGCTCACGTCTCTGAACAATTGGTCCCACTTGGTGGTGCTGTTCGGGAAGGCTGTGGACCTTTTAGGAGATGGAGCCTTGCTGGAGGAAACACATCCCTGGGCTCAGAAAATAATACAAGGAGCTTAACATGGAGGATATATTACATGTGACGGAGGTGAGGAGCCAACCAGAAGCTAAGACAACCCACGCCTAGCACCAACCTCCGTGCTGCAGAGACGGTGATGATAACCCCACAGGGAGCACCAACCACCATGCTGCAGAGACGGTAAGAGAGGCTCCTCATGGGAACCGGAAGCAAGCATCTCTGGTGGACACAGGTCTCAAAGCCAAAGGAATGGCCCTGCAGACCCTGCTCAAGTAGTCCAAGGGGAAGCGCCTGGTTCATCTCTCCAGGAGCCCTCCTTACACTCATCCATCCAAACCATCAGGGACCCTGGGACCACCAAGCAGTGTGTGGGAGAGATAGAAAGTCCTTTCCTTGGGGAAGCACCCAGGCTCGGGTAACTGGCCCATCAGAGCCTTGGGCTCCCACCACAAGCGTGGACACAGCTGGTTTGGTTAATAACCTTGGGTAGACAGCCATGGTTTCACGCCACTCTGCAGACAGGAAGAACTCACTTAGCAAAGCTGTCTCTAGTGAGGACTAAGGAAGTGAGATACAAAAGACGATGGGGCTCAGCCTGGCTGAGGGAGAGCCCTTGGCCAACGGCAGAGATACACTGGCCAAGAGACAGCTGTGCTGCATATAGAAGCCAGAGACTGGTCTAAAGCAGACCCTCCAAGGTGGAGGAGATGGCTTAGTCATGCATCGTAAGCATGAGGACCTAAGTTCGTCGCTCAGAACCCATGTCAGCAACAGAACACAGCAGCGCACACCTGTAATCCCAGTATGGAAGAAATGGGAACAGGCAGATACCTGGGGCTTGCCCAGCATGCCCACCTTAAGGCAACCGGTAGCCCCATGTTGATGGCAAGATTGAAGCTGGGGACAGGGAAAGTACTCGGTCACTTTACCTCCAACCCTGTCTAGTTTATGACGTCCACACCTTGCCAATGTCTGCTGCTTCCTGTTTTCCTCAGGCTGAGTTCTGTCCTGTGACCATGAAGTCTGAAACCAAATGAGATAGCTATACAGAAGAAAGCAATCACCGTGTGTGTGTGTGTGTGTGTGTGTGTGTGTGTGTGTGTGTGTGTTGTGTTCAACCCCAAAATTTAAACAATCAAGTTTTTCAACCCATGGTGATTCAGTGGCCAGCCAGCTGGCAAGTGCCCAGTTCTGTCTCGCTATCAGACTGAACAAGAAATATCCCTCAAAGTTCTGTGAACAGGGTGTGCCCTGAAGTCACCTGATGAACAACACCCTTATTCATCGCCGGAAACTTTAGTCAGATGTGCTGTACACCCTGCTTGCGGAGCCTGCTTTCCCAATGTTGGTATTCATTACAGAAATCAGGAAAGAGGTTCCTCAAAAGCTAAAAGTAGACCTCATTGTCCGCTATGTTCAGCGAGTCTGGTTTTATCCCAGGCTTTTTCAGACCCAGGCCAGCTGGCCTTGGTGAGTTCCCGATAGAACATCCCCATAGGGCAGGGAACCCTGACTGCTCTTCAGACTCGAGAGGGAGGGGGAGAGGAGTCGGGGAAAGGTGGGAAGAAAAAAAAAGCTAAAAGTAGAATCATCCCATGACTCGGCCATGGCGCTCCTGGGTGTTGAGAGGACAGCAGTGCTACTGTGAAGTCACGTTAGCGGTAGCATGCCGGTAAGAGGAGGTCTCGCTAGCCTAGATGGCCACCACCGGATGAACCGATAAAGAAAACGTCATATGTGCACACGACAGAATTTTATTCAGCCCTAAAGCAAACTAAAATCAGGATATTTGCAGGAATATGTGTAGTCTGGAAAATACTATATTAAAAGAAGTAATACAGACTCAGAAAGACGAATACCGTGTTTTTCTCTCATATGCCTATCCTATATCTTAAATTTTATATACATGTAGAAATTCATGAAGGGATATAAATCATGAAACTAGAATGGACCAGGAAAGAGGGAAGGAATCTGAAAGAGGGGGTAACAGAAGGTGTATGGCAAGAGAGTACAAGGGAAGCTGCCGGTGGAGGGGTGGGGCTGGCAGAGCTGGGATGAAGAGATTGAAGAGAGGGGAGGGAGGGGAGGGGAGGGGAGGGGAGGGAAGCAGAGAGGAGGGAGAGCCCACAAATGCCATAACACAACTGTAGCTTTGTGTGCTGACTAAAACAAAAATAGAACATGTAATGTGTTGTTTACATTCCAAATAAAACTATGGCATAAATTATAAGAAATGAAGTGAGATAGAAGAGTTTTCATTTAAACAAGGCCTGGCACAAATCACTTAAGAAATTATGAATCACGGGCCAGCTCTAAACAATATGCAGTTCTGTAAACACTTTAGGAAAGGGTTATCTAAATTTAGGGAAGAATTTCAGCTGCGCTCCCCAACAATAAGTTTTAAATTTTCTCCAAATGAAAATTGCTTTATTTCCAAAATGTAGAAACAATTAAAATCTCTTCTATTAAAAGTCTTCTGATTTGCAGCCTTCCCAGTCACCATCAGGCTGTGGTGGGATGATAGCGACCCCTGGAGGCCAATGGTGAAACTGTCTGGCCTGAAGTTCCTGGCCATGGAAAATGCCTCTTCCCCTTTCAACTATCCTTTCCAAGAAAGAATAACCTTTCCGCCTATTCTACTTATGAATAAAATGTTAAGATTCCTCCGTGCTTAGAGATAATATCAAGGTGCCAAGGGGAAGACAGCTGGAAGTGACCTAGAAACGTCACCAACTGAGACCCCCCCTTCCTAGATACCCCACAAACCCTGTTGGGAGCTGTGAACCCCCAGATCCTGAATTTCTTGTAAACAACATGTTATGCTTGCAGCTGCTCTGAGCACGAGACCCTCAGGAGTTCCTGATGGCGGGGGAGTGGTTTCTGGTGGGTTTGGCTGGGGCGTGGCTATCAGTTAAGGATCCCTATATATAAGCTGGCCCTGGACACAATAAAGGGGGCATTCCTGTTTCAAGGACGCCCCGTGTCTCTGTGTTTAAATCTCCAGGTCCTTGCCCAGCTCGCGAATGGTCCTGTAATGCAGGCACCGCAATACAGGAGTAGCACCGTACTGTCACGTAGTACAGGCGGACGGTACAAAACCCTATTTTCTAAGCTGGAAACCATGAGTGGCATCGTCCCTACTCTGTTTCTTAGCTGCTATGGATGGAGTTACTTGACATCTAAATGCTTTGTGTTCACCTCAGAGTACAGGGGAGTTGAGCTGTGGCAACAAACTAACCTGGAACCTCCCTGCTCACTGCACCCAGCCCCTTAGCCCTAAACCTGGAACCTCCCCGCTCAGTGCACCCAGTTCCTCAACCCCAAACCGGGAACCTCCCCGCTCACTGCACCCAGCTCCTTAGC
>NC_022021.1:48732318-48739517 GCF_000317375.1 Microtus ochrogaster
CCGCTCACTGCACCCAGCTCCTTAGCCCTAAACCTGGAACCTCCCCGCTCACTGCACCCAGCTCCTTAGCCCTAAACCTGGAACCTCCCCGCTCAATGCACCCAGTTCCTCAGCCCCAAACTCTCCTGTCCCATAGTCTTCTGTGATCTTAGCCACACACGCCCTAGTGACTGTCCTGCCCAGCTGACCCACACAGTCCAGGTCCCCTCATCAATGGCGAGGGAAACTATCCACTCCTGGATGTTGCAGAGGGCTGGAAGTGAGGCCCAGACTTCCCTCTCCTGTCCAGAGCTTGGTGCATAAAGTCACAGAGGCCGAGTGGTTAGCTGGAGACCCTTCTTTTGGGAGCCACGAGCAGGTGTGAAGAAAGACAGAAGACAGCTGTGAGCTGCCAGGCAAGAGGGGAAACCACAGAGAGTACAGTACAATCACCTGCCAGAGAAAGAGAGCATTCTAATGCTGAGTCCAGGGGCTCAGTGCCGCCTGGGTAGAGAAATAGCGCCTCCCAGTGTCTCTTCCTTGAACCATCTGGGTTTCAGTTTGGTTTTAGTCCTATGGTCTCTGTCCAGACAGAAACGCTGCACCCTTGGTCTTACTGCAGCAACTGACCTCAAGTGCATGTTTCAACATTCTAAATTGCTTCCAGAAGACCTGATGAGCACAAGCACAATCCAGTATGTCTCTCACCTCTGATTTTTCAAGTTGCTCTTGGAGGTGATCAGTGGCACCTAAGGAAAAATAAGGTAAGGCATCCTAATAGTCCCCGCCCCCACCACACATCCTTGAGGTGCCCAGCGGAGCACAGAAGAGGATGTATGAAAACTACATTGTGCCGTGGGCTTGACTGCACACTGACTGTGCCCAGGGCTGCTTCCTTCCCTGAAGGACGACTCAGTACAGACGTAATTTGGTAAGGTGGGGAAGCTTCTCCGCTCTCTGCATGAGGAGAGAAGCAAGTTCTGCCTTCCTCCCCCACAGACACCACGAAAACTCTCAATTGCACACACAGTCACACACGGGAACGGTCCAGGGAGCCCAGGCTGTGATAAACTGCCTGGTTAATTGAGAGGCATCCAGGTAAAGAAGGAAGAGATGAAAGTAGCCTTGGCATCTAGTGAGTGGCCTGTCACTCATGGCTGGCCAGGTTATTCTCTCCTTGCACACAGACGTCTCACAGAGCACAGCGCCTGGGACAAAGCAAGATCGTGCCGCAATTTGTGTATGTGCAGACTAAGCAAGGTCACTCTTCCTCCCATACGGTACCCAGCACTCCCCGCGCCCCACGGAGGTGAGTGATGGCTCAGCCTCGCTGCACCGGGCCCTTCCTGTAAATGAGATGCATTAACATGCCTACAAAGACGTCTGCCCCTTTCCCTAAAGCATCGAGTCTATAGGGAGCGCCTGCTTCCTTAGGCCACCCCCTCAGAACACTCACGTGACCGGAGTCAAAATTCTATTCCACACTTCCTGACGCCCTCCTCATGAGAATGAATCCTACTGACTTCCTGACCTGTGAATGGGCTCCTGGTGGTGGCTGCTGTTGCTATAGATGCAGGACTAAGGTCTGAGAATCCAAGAGCATCGGGCTGGTTTCCTGTCATTCTGCACAACTTCTACCCCTTCTAGAAGATGGGAGCCCTTAGCAGATTAAATGAGAGGAAGAAGGGAGTTGGCAAAAAAAAAAGCAAGGTCTCCCCACCCCCTCGAAATGCCCGGTCCTGCAGTTCTCCCTCGCTGCTCTCGACACTGAGGTCAGTTTCTGTGCCCTGCAGCTCTGCATAGAGACTGCCCCGAAGAGGCGCAGGGAAAGATGAATCCCCCGAGTTGAGGATCAATTGCGCTTTTTTTCCCTCTGGACTTTGCTTTTGGATACAGAAATCACTCCGTGGCAAAGACCATCAAAACTTGAGCTATTCCCACTGAGCAGTTCCTCCACACAAAGAACGGGAACGAAACAACAGCAAATGTGACGGTCCTGTCCGATTACAGGCGGCTACGGTGGGGATGCTCTATTGAGGATAGTCCGTCTGGGCTGCCTCCAAACTTCCTCCATAACAGCCTAAGCCGTAATGCAATCAGCCCAAGCAGCAGTTAGTCTGAGCTGCCTCGGTTACCAGGCACGGCCTCCACGATACTGTCTCCAAAGCATGCACTTGACTGAGCCGTATGCAAACTTGACATATTGGGCAGAACTACACCGTCACCCCAATGTCACTGAGCCACACCATCAGCTAAGCTGCTTTTCTAACCAAAGGGATCCTAACCCTCGGCTGCCGCCCACAACCGTGCTAAGTCGCTCATCGGCAGAGCTGTCTCCATCAACGAGCAGCCCCCACGCTCCCAAGATACAGATTAGCTCATGTGGCCTCTGAAACCAGCCTGAGCCCACCTGTGGTCATCTGAATGAGAATGGCCGCTGTAGGCTCATGTGTTTGAATGCTTGACCCGAAGTTAGTAGAACTGCCTTGGGGCATATTATTTTCGGGTGTGTGACTTTTGTTTACGCTGCATTTGTTTAACACTGTGAAGCTGTGTTCCTGTGCCTGTCTAAAACACCTGATGGTCCTAATAATGAGATGAATGACCAATAGCAAGGCAGGAGCAAGGACAGGAAGGGCTGGCAGGCAGAGAGAATAGATAGGAGGAGAAGTCTGAGAGGAGGGAACGAGCAAGAGAGCAAGGAGAGGAGGGCATCATGGGCCAGCTACCCAGCTACCCAGCCACCCAGCTACCCAGCCACCCAGCTACCCAGCCACCCAGCTACCCAGCCACCCAGCTACCCAGCCACCCAGCTACCCAGCCACCCAGTCAGTCGTGGAGTAAGAAGGAAAGAAAGGCATACAGAAATAGACAAAGATAAAAGCCCGGAGGCAAAAAAGTAGGCAGGATAATTTAAGAAAAGCTGGTAAGAAACAAGCCAAGCTAAAGCCAGGTGTTCATAACTTAATAAGTCTCTGTGTGTGGTTTATTTGTGAGCTGGGTGGCAGACCCCTCAAAAAGTCAAAAGAGGCAAAAATGCCACACACACACACACACACACACACACACACACACACACACACACACACACACACACTGTTTAAGAAGGACTAGGATTATGGCCTTGGAAGAGGTGTGTCACTGGGGAGTAAGTTTCAAGGTTTTAAAAGCCTGTGTCAGGCCCACTATCACCCCCTCCTCCACATGAGCACCATGCTTGCTTCTCTGTCACTATGCTCCCCACCACGATGATAATGGACTATAACCCTCTGATACCATAAGTAAGCCTCCAATTAAACGATCTCATTTATCAGCTGCCTTTGTCTGAGTGTCCCCTCACAGAAATAGAATAGGAACTAAGACACCACCTAATTGAGAGCAACCACTGGGTCCAGATGTGTGTTCTGCACACCGTGCTTTCTGTGGTCACAAACTTGCTCGCTCTCTAAAGCCACTGCTGCCACACACACAGTGCCTGCGATGCTCTCCAGTGCCACGCCTCCAGTTTCAGTACCGCAGTGGCCATGTAAAAAGCCCCATCCACACTGCTTCTCGGGCCAGAGGACAGCAGGTTAGAGGCCAGGCTGAGCTATGTAGGACACTGAAGAAAAGCCTAGCAAAGATAATGGGGGAAAAAAATCACTCTTTGGTAAATTTCCTACAAGCCAGCATTTTTTTCTCATCTTATCAGAGCAATCCGAATTACTGAATCTGTATGGCATGAAATAAACAAAGGCCTGGCAACATCAGCCAAGCCAGGTCTCTTCCCCAATATACTCAATGTTTTTCTTTATTCCAAAAGCTCAATGACTTATTAAAATATGGGAAAAAATACAAAAGATTTAAAGTTCAAAGATCTAGGTATCATTTTCTAAAAACTGCAATTAAGTCACAATAATTAAACTCTTGCCTTTCTGGGGTGTTTTTAATTCTTGCTAGTTTATGTACTTTTTTCCAGAACAACTTAATTGGCTCCAAAAATAGTCCATTAGAGAAAAACAGCAATGGAAAGTCAATAAATTTTTGCATACAAAAAGGCCCAGAATCTTAAAAACACATTATAAGTATTTCCTAACTACATGTCTATCTAAAAGACTTTTTGAGTGACTTCTTTAGAAGGCCCTGGATTATGGATATATCGTGTCCTGTGACTGCAAGATGAGGAAGTCGTCTCCCTGACTAACCAGCCTTTCTTTACAGCTACATTCACTGTTCAATTCTTTGGGTCCCAGCAGGAGGACCAAGCCTGGATGCCAGAGGCTCAGATGATAGTCAGAGCCTGAGGGGGTAGGGAGGTCTCCCTGCAGTCACACCGCTCCACCAAGGCAGCCAAGTAGTGTCCATGTCTCCACACACACAAAGCAGGAAGCAGGTGGCTGCAGAGACTTCCCAGCACAGTGCCTGGGTGGTTAGAGTTCATTGCTATGTTGACAGAACCCAGAGGTCCCCAGGAAAAGAGTCTCAGTGGGGAACTGTCAAGATCAGGCTGACCCATGAGCATGTTTGAGAACAGGCTGGCCCGTGAGCATGTCCGTGGTCAAGCTGGCCCATGAGCATGTTTGAGATCAGGCTAGCCTGTGAGCATGTCTGTGGTCAGGCTGGTCTGTGAGCATGTCTGAGATCAGGCTGGCCCACGAGTGTAAAAACTGACAGTCTTATAGCGCCTGCACTACAGGACCGATTGCGCACCGGGAACAAAGCTGGAGACTTAAAATCACACGCGCACACAGAGACAGAGAGAGAGACATGGACACAGGTCATCCTTGATACAAGAATGCCAAATGCTAAACTTTATTGTGCTCACGGGCAGCTTACATAGGGATCCTTAGCCATGCCCAGCTCTCCGGGTCTTTCAGCTGCCGGTCTCATCAGCCTGCCACCAAGGTCTCATGCTCAGAGCAGCTGCAGGTGAGGTCTCGTGCTCAGTTCTCTCCAGCAGGCAAAGAATCTGAAGCAGGCAAAGAAAACCAAGGGGCCCGGGATCTATGGCTCCCAACACATGAGCCCGTCTGCTGGCCTGTGAGCATATCTGTGATCAAGCTGGCCCATGAGCCCGTCTGCTGGCCTGTGAGCATGTCTGTGATCAAGCTGGCCCATGAGCCCGTCTGCTGGCCTGTGAGCATGTCTGTGAGGAATGCTTTTCTTAATCGAGTTGGCTGATGAAGGAAGACCTGTTAGGACCATTTGGAGTCCTGGCCTCCAGCTGCTCTTCCCTGTTAGGGATCTTTCCTTTCCTTCTGATTTGAGTTACTGAAAGCTGTGTCAAAGTTGTTTACCAGCTCTGCTTCACGAGCGAGCACGTGTTGCCTTGGCCTTGAGGATCAGAGGATAAGGTTTTCACTGTTGGCCCACCTGACTGTGTTGGGTATATAAGCCTCCAGGGTGCTACTGAAGAGGGGGCTTCTTACCAGTGACTAGAGGTCTGTGTCTCTGTATGTTTCAACCTCCAGCCCCTTGCCCGAAGCTCGTGAACTGTATGGTAGTGCATGGAGAGTAGAGAGGCATTGTGTGCTGCAAAGACCCAGTCCACAGTGGGCAACACCATTCCCTGGATTCGGGTCTTGGACTGTATGAGTGTAAAGAAATAAAGCTAAGCAGAGACGTGCATGTATTCATCTATCTCTGCTCTTGACAGGGTGTGTGATGTGCCCAGCTACTTCCAGGTCTGCCCTCTCGACTTCTCTATGAAGAGGAACTGTAGCCAGGAACTGGGAGCTGAATTAACTCTTCTCCCTGAGTTGCTCTTTGTCAGGGTCCATTGTCGCGGTAACAGATAAGAAACTAGAAATGTCACATCAGTTTGCCTTGATGTCCAACTTCCATCCCAAGACCATAGGACAACTCAGTAACTGGCAGCTTCTAGTCCCCTCCCTTACTGATGACCCCCTCCTCAGTTCTTCCAGTTAACTCAGGAAGCAAGCATTCAGACTCTATGTCAGCACACACTCTACAGGACACTCAGACTGGAGTGCCCATTACACGGACAAGATTCAGGAGACTCTTGAAGCTCAGCTGCCATTTCCAAGTCCTCTGTGACTCTGTTCTTACCACTAACAGTGTTCCCACGGCCTCCCTAACTCTTTCTGAAGTTAGCAAATGATTAGCCTCTGTGGTAGTCTTGCTTAAAACATTGTATTCTCAGTGTCTGCTGTGGGTTCAATCAACTGACGTAGTAAGAGGCACAGCAGAAGTGTTAATGCCTGCTTGATGTCCTCCAAGCCCTGTAGACCTGCTCTTCAAATTTTAACAACTCAGGACTCGCGGGTGGGAGAATTTAACCAGCAGTGGGTCCAGGGAGCAGAGCTGGACTCAGTGATTTAGGCTCAGGGAGTGCAAGGGCAGAGGCACATTCGCATCCACTCCTTTCCCCCTCAGAACTTTGGCCGCCAACAGACAATGTCTCAGTCAACAAACAATGTGCACAGCTACAATTAGAGCAATGGAGAAAAGCAGTCCAGTGCCACATGCAGCTGTAAAGACTGGGACCCACAGTGGCGGGCCTGGTAAGATACCTTCAACGGTGCAATAGTGGCATTTTTATCTTAGGGCAGGGGAGATCAGCAACTGTCTAATTGACCCAAAGGTTCACTTGTTAGGAGGGGATTCATGCCTGGCACTGTAAATCCAGCCAGCTATCTGTGGCGAGGAATGTTATGGACCAAAAGGAGAACTTACATCTGCCATTTTCAATTGTATTCTAAATTTTAAACAATATTCTAAATACTTATCCTTATACCAAGAGGTAAATGTAGATCTTCTCATCAAAGAGCTGCTTCTTGCAGTGCCTAGAGACTATTGCAGAAATTCACACAGGGTCAAACACAGAGAATAAATGACCATGGCATGCCTGGCCCCAATTGATACGTGTACACCTATAGCTCAGGGGAAATTGTGGGATATGGGTATTGTAGAATAGTGTTTTATGATATGTTGTATTCATATGTGCTGTATTGTATGCAAAAATGTGTTGTATTCTTTTGATGCATGTTTTTAACTCTGTGAGGCTTTGCCTTCCTAAAACACCTGATTGGTCTAATAAAGAGCCGAATGGCCAATGGGTAGGCAGGAGAGGGATAAGCAGGGATATCAGGTAGAGAGGATAAACAGATGAGAGAAGAGGGAGACGAAGAAAAGGAAGCCGGGTGGTGGTGGCGCACGCCTTTAATCCCAGCACTCGGGAGGCAGAGGCAGGCGGATCTCTGTGAGTTCGAGACCAGCCT
>NC_022021.1:48739617-48752724 GCF_000317375.1 Microtus ochrogaster
AAAAAAAAAAAAAAAAAGAAGAAGAAGAAGAAGAAAGAAAAGGAGGAAAGGAGAATACCAGAGGCTAGCCACCCAGCCACACAACCAGCAATGGAGTAAGGAGAGAAAGAGATACCTAAGTAAGAGAAGTAAAAACCCAGAGGCAAAAGTAGGTGGAATAACTTAAGCTAGCAAAACTGTCTAGAAACTGCCAAGCTAAGGCTGGGCATCCATAAGTAAGAATAAGCCTCTGTGTATTTAACTGGGAGCTGGGTGGTGGGCCCCCAAAGAGCAAATAGAAAAAAAAAATATCCACCTTGATAGGGTCTGAGAAAGCTGGGGGAAAAAAAGATACAGCCCCTTTAAGAAACTGCTATAGGGATAAGCTCATGCTGGTGAGCTAAGTGGAAACAGCCTGCTGGGTAGGACACCTATGGCAGCACAGGCACCGGATTCCTAAACCTGGGAAAGTTAAATGCAGTTCCCAGTCAAATGCAACTCCAGAAGCGGGAGGAGCCGGCTGCCAATCCCACAACAGAGGTCCTGGCGCACAGCGTAGCAGTCTTCTGCTCATGCAGACACAGAGGGCTACGCAGTAAAGATAGATCCCGACAGAAACAACCTCTAAACTGGTTCCATCGTGTTTTACAACGTGCATAGGCTTCAGAAAGAAGAAAAATGGGTAAAGACAGTCATAGAAAAAAAATAGGTTAAAAAATAACAAAGTCTTTAAAGAAAGAGCCATGTAAGAAGGGAAATACACAGGGAGTCTGGATCCTGGATGTGACTGTGTCACATTTGAAGTTCTGGCTGCTGATGAGCAAAGGACAGCTGCTGAGGGACGTGGGACTGAAAGAGGGGCAGCTGAAGTAAACCAGCCCCCTGGGGGCAGAAAGATTGTATACATAATAAATAATTTAAAAAAAAAAGAGCTACAGGCAATCAGTGAGTGCTAGGACAAGAAAAGTCCGGTACTCTAGGGATGATATTCTGAATAGGTTTTTCCAATCCCAAGTAGTCAACCTAAACACATATACATATGGACAACAATATTAAAAATAATAACAAGAGAAGTCAGGAAGTTAGAGGGAACGGGAAGACGTGGACGGAGTTGGGAGGAGAAGAAACGGGGTAAAAATGATGCAAATACAGTACTCACATCTGAAGGTCTCAAAAATAATATTTCTGAAGAAAAGAGGAGGAGGAAGGAGAAAGTATCATAAACGTCGAGGAAAGACAAATCAGAAAGGCACCTGTCTGGGTTGGGAACATGTCTGCTTCTCGTTTGCCAAGTATGAACAGAGACAATTAGATGAAAAGAAGCCATTGACTTGAGCAAAGGCCACCAAGTATATACTAAAAATAGAATGGCCAAAGATACTAAGGAATGCCGAGTGTGGTGGTTGGCACACAGCCTTAATTCCACCACTCAGTGAATCTCTGCGAGTTTGATGTCAATCTTCTTTACAAAGTGAGTTGGGACAGCCAGGGCTACAAAGAGAAATCCTGTCTTAAAAATAATAATAAGGGGCTGGAGAGATGGCTCAGCGGTTAAGAGCATTGCCTGTTCTTCCAAAGGTCCTGCGTTCAATTCCCAGCATCCACATGGGGCTCACAACCATCTGTGATGAGGTCTGGTGCCCTTTTCTGACCTGCAGGCATACACACAGACAGAATATATATAACAAATATTTTTTTAAAATAATAATAATAATAATAAAATTACTGGGGAATAAGATAACCAAATAATGACAACCACCCATAGCCTCCCAGCTATTACAGTGTCAAGCATTGCTCTTCGGTAGTGAAAATTCACCACAGCCACTGTGGGGTTTGAATAGGAAGGCCCCTCCTCATAGACACATATGTTTAAATGCTTGCCATATAGGAAGTGGTACTTTTAGATGTGGCTTTGTTGGAGCAGGTCTGGCCTGGTTGGAAGAACCTGTCTCTGTTGGGATGGGCTTTGAGGACTTACATGCTCAAACTCTGCCTAGAGGGTCAGTCTCTTCCTGCTACCAGCAGCTCCTTCTCCAGCACCACATCTGCCTGCATGCTGCCATTTTCCCCACCATGATGATAACAGACTAAACCTCTGAACTATAAGCCCCAATTAGATGTTTTCATTTATAAGAGTTGCTGTGGTCATGGCGTCTCTTCACAGCAATAGAAACCCTAACTAAGACAGCCACCTAGATGTGGTGACCCCAAAATAGCAGCACCTGGCACTGTGCAACCCACGGTGATGGAAAAATATACTGTCAGAGTGTTCCTGCAAAGACGCTTGCATTTGAATCCAATCAGACTTTTAGAACTTGCAGTTTGCAGGCAATAATGGAGAAGAAAAAAGTTAAAGAACACAAAGGGGAAATGATCAGAAAAGTTATCTTTAGGAGATAACTGCCTTCTCTCAACAAAGCATCTGTAGAAAGAGAGGTGCAGTAGTTACTTTCCTATGATGATGATAAAACCCCATAACCAGAAGCAGCTGAAGGAAGAAAGGGTTTGTTCTGGCTGAAAGTTCCACAGGAGGAGTCAGTGACAGTGGGGAAGGCATGGCTGCTGGAGCCAGACACTCACAAGTCACGCCATCCATACACAGGACACAGAGAGACACAGCTCCAAACCCTCAAATCCTCCCCCCAGTGACGACTTCCTCTAGTGAGCCTCCACCTCCTAGGAGCTCCATAACCTCCCCAGACAGCACCACCAGCTGGGCACCAAATGCTCAAATACATGAGCCTGTGGGAGACAATTCCCAGTCGAACCACTACATGAGACAGATAGCCATGCTATACCAACTGAAGGTAAGAACAGAACACAACCAATGTTACCTATCGGGTCCTGGTTCTGATAAAACACTATTAAAGATGATTTGGAGTGACAGGAACTCAGAATGGCATAGATGTTATATGAGACTCACGTCTCCTGCCCCAAATGTATGGCTAAGCTTAGGCTGTAGCATCAAGGCCCCTCTCTCTCTCTTTTCCGTGTAGCCACAGTCCTAGAGAAACCAGAGAATACAATAAATAGCTTTAGATATGTGGTTTTCAGAAACCATCATATATTATTTTTTCAGAGAAGAAAAAGAGTTCTGAGCAAGCAGCCCAGCGAGAGCATGGCCTTGTTATTGTGAGGCTTTATTTGTAGTCCACACCATTTCCATTAGAGGAATTTGCTTCTGCTTTACTTCCGCCTCCGCCCCATCGAGGGAGACATGAGAACTTTACTTCTGCTCCTGCCCCTGCCCCTGCCCCTGCCCCTGCCTCTGCCCCTGCCCCATGGCCTGCGACATGAGAGCCAATGGTGTCCACAAACCTTTCCCAGTGCTGATTCCATGTATCCATTTTTCAGTAAATTCAGCAGTGGTTATGCATAATTTTTAAATCAAGCAGCACAGTTAAGAAGTGAAATGATCATTTTCCTTCTATGCAGCACACAATGCCCGTCTGCGCTCTGTGTGCTACCATACAGTTCACGAGCTTCGAGCAAGGGGCTGGAGGTTGAAACACACACAAAGACAGACAGACACACAGACCTCTACTCACTGGTAAGAAGCCCCTTCTTCAATAGCACCCTGGAGGCTTATATACCCAACAGTCAGGTAGGCCAACAGGTGAAAACCTTATCCTCTGATCCTCAAAGCCAAGGCAACACATGCTCACTCGTGAAGCAGAGCTGGTAAACAACTTTGACACAGCTTTCATTAACTCAAACCAAAGGAAAGTAAAGATCTCTAGCAGGGAAGAACAGCTGGAGGCCAGGACTCCAAATGGTCCCAACACTTCTACAAGTTGCACAAAGCCAAACAGACTTCCAGTAGAGGGTCCATTCCCCGCGCGCTAATCTTGAATGTGTTCCCAAGGGCTGGAGGAAATGAGTTAACCGTTTTTCTATAAACTGGAGACAAAAGAATGTCCTTGGTGACTTTAAAGCGATCCCGGAATGGAAACAGCCACATTTACACCTGTGGGAGAAAACCCATCATCTGGCAAATTCCCACATTGATCAGAACGGGGTAGAAGCTTAACTGGCCGCTTAGGGCTGACACCCCAAAAGCGGCTTTTTCATTCTTCCCAGAGGCTGCAAATGTCCTTGGTTCTGCCTTGGGTAAAGGGCAGGAATCCCAGAAGGGAACTCTGCTTTATTCTCTCTCCGCACCTGTAGGAGCCCCCCTTCCTGAGCGACAAGTGAGGATGTATCAGAGACTCCAGTCCCTCTGGCTTTGGAATTGGGTCTCTGGGTTTCATTGTCATTGTTTTGTTGGAAATAGGTGATTATTTCCTAATGCCAGCCCATCTATCTCCTAAGTGATCTTGGGGAGGTAGAACAGGAAGCCAGATGGGGGTTAATAGCCTCAAGGACACTGAGGATGAGCCCCACCCACCTCCTGTCTCCGTAGTAACAACACCAGAGAGGTAAACGTCCTGCTTTGCTTTCTATTGCTGTGATACATGCCCAAAAGGAACTCGAGAAGGAAAGGGGTTATTACAGCGAATAGGTTACAGCCTGCCACAGAGGAAGGCTAAGACAGGAACCTTGAGGAAGGGGCTGAAGCAGAGCCCAGGAGGGAAATCATTCTTCATTGGCTTGCTCGCTCTGCCTTGTCCAGCTACCTGGCTTATATAATGCAGGCCCACCTGCCTAGAGATGGCATTGCCCATGCTAGACTGGACCCTCCTACATCAGTTAATGCCTCACAGACTCACAGGCACGACCGTGGGAGCGCTCCAGTTCAGCTGCCCTCTTCCCACTTGTGCCAAGTTGTCAATCACATTCCCACAGCTCCTTAGGCCTCCTGGTCAAAGCAGGAAAACCTCTAGCCCTGGGTAGAGACACAACATTCTGATCTGCTCCAAAGAGTAAATGCAACTGGGTTTGCCAATCACCACACCAGAAGTCTACCCGCCCCAGAAACACGCTAACAAGGGAGGAATAATTGTCCCCTAATGAGCTAAGGTAA
The DNA here is from genome assembly GCF_000317375.1 of Microtus ochrogaster. Classification (NCBI taxonomy): domain Eukaryota; kingdom Metazoa; phylum Chordata; class Mammalia; order Rodentia; family Cricetidae; genus Microtus; species Microtus ochrogaster. The sequence goes on from NC_022021.1 coordinate 48,744,560, forward strand.
CTGTCCTTCCCAGAAGCCCCGCCCCTGGAGAAGGCACTTGGGGAACTTCCGTTGTGTGTCACGGGAAGGTCTTCTTGTCCGGGTTGCTCAGAAACCTGTAACCTCCCCTTCTTTCTGTTTATTCTTTCAGACACTGGCCTAAGCCTGGGCCCGTGTTCCTCGTCCTCAGCTCAGTCTTTCTGAAGTCACATCCCTCCATCCTCCCACCACGTGGCTGCTTGTCCATTGTCTTTGTACTTTGGTCTTGTCCTTTGGTCTCTGTTACTGTGACCAGGTATTGACTACAATTTAGGGAGAAAAGGCTTTATTTCGTCTTACATGTTACATACAGTCCATCACTAAGGAGAACCAAAGCAAGGCCAGGAGCTTGAAACAGAAACCACAGAGGAATGCTGATTGCTAGCTTACTCCCAGACTCACCTTCAACTGCCTTTCTCATACAGCCTGGATCACCTGCCTGAGGATGGTACGACCCACAATGGGGGTGGAGGGCAGCCTAAACAATTAGCGATCAAGCAGATCTCTCACAGATGTGCCATGGGTCATTCTGACCTGGGCAGTTCTTCCCTCCAGGCCCCCATCTGATCAGGTGACTCTGGGCTACTATGACATCACAATGTAGCTGCTTACAAGGAGTGTGGCTTTCTCTCGTCTGGCTGCTCCTAGCAGCTGCAGCAGCTGCTTACTGACCACTGTTGCTGCTCTCAAACTCTAAGAAAATGGAGCCTGTCCTGGAACTCGCACTGTAGCTCAGACTGGCCTCGAACTCACAGAGATCCACCTGTCTCTGCCTCCTGGGTGCTGAGGTTAAAGGCCTGCTCCACCACCTTTCGGTTCTCATTCTTATTAATAAGTTAAGGAAACAAAATGGGGAACTCAAGTTTCCCAGGTAACACACTCAACAGGCAAATGAGAAACACAGACAACTTTATCAGGGAACCACGCCCACCACCCCCACACCCCATACCGCCCCACCCCCGCCTGAACCAGTTGCCGTTTGGTTTTAAATGCAGTGCAGAGCTATAGAGTCATTGGGGGAGCGTTTACGGCTCTAAACACTGTTAGAAATACCAGTGACCGGAGGCACAAAGGGACACATGAACCATGATGCAGGGAACTTGGGGGACTTGACGGTTAAAAACCACACCTCCTGGGTTCAGGAGAGGCATTGTGGGTTTCCCCCGCTCATCACCAAACGCTGTCTGGGGAAGCAATGCATTCCATCCAACTGAACACAGACCTGACCGCAAAACAAAACAGCAAAGAGCTCAGAAACCTATTTCGCAGCACGCTCCACCCCAGCTTAAATAAATCTGCATCGCTGCCACAGGGTCCCAGGTCTTTATTTTCAGAAGCTTCCAGGTGAGCCGAATGTGCAGCCAAGATGGAGGGATGCCGGCAGCAAACCCTCAAAGAGCTCACATCTTAAAATGGTTCCACGTTCATCTGCCAGGCCTCTGCAGAGCCCAGAAGCAACCTGTCTAGGGGATACAGGAAAAACTCTGACTCAAACAGAAGCTGGGGGTGGGGTGCCACCCACTCCCCCACCCTGCCTAGCAGCCGCCAGCGCCACCTGCCTTGGAGCAAGGGAAACTTGTCCCTTCTTTTCACAAGCGCTCCTGTCTCCCATCTCGGCTCACGTCCGCCGTGCTGCCAGTTACATAACCCAGGGAGCTGTTTTTCTTAAAGTTCAAAGTCATATTGGATCCAGCACAGCAGGAAACAGGATAAATTTAGAGAGGCTCTCAGGTCTGTCAGCAGAGGCAGGCACGCTCTGGCTCCCATGTGCTGTGCTAAACTCCCGGCATTCCGAGGCTGCAAGTGCAGCCAGATATTTGTCTCGGAGAAAAGCAACATTGGGTGGGAGCTGGGCCATTTTCGTTTCCCAGAAAGGTGCATTGCCATCACACACCATCTTCAACCTGTTTTTGTTGTTTTTTTTTCTTTGCAATAAAGATTCTGTGCAGGTGCGGCAGAGAGAATGTGCTGGGGGTGGACTACAGGGAGGGGGACCCTTTATTAATGTCCTATACTCAGGCGCTGGGGATGACAGGGATGCTAGGATAGGAAACAACACCACTCAGAGCAACTGAAGTTCCTTCCGTTTAGGAATTTTAGATGGGACGGATGTCTGAGCATGCCAAGGCACCCGTGTAGAAGCAAAAGGACAACTTTGTGGACTCAGTTTTCTCCTGCTACCTCTATGTAGGTTCCTGGGGATCAAATTCAGGTCATGTGACATGACAGCAAGTTCTAGCAGCTGAGCCCTCTTGCCTGCCCTCCAGTACATTTTCTGTAGTGATATTTTTGTTTCTAATCTAACAAAGCTTGTCTGAAGATCAGAGTGCAGAGCTAAGCCACTGGTCAGCCATAGAGCCAGACAGTGGTGCACACACCTTTAACCCCAGCACTGGGGGACAGAGGCAGCAGAGGAATCGCTATGAGCTCAAGGCTACCCTGGGCTATACTAAAATTGAATCTGTCTAAAAGAGAAATAGAGCTCACACAAAGGTGGCCCTAACATTTGGGATCATGTGCCTTTGATCCCAGCACTAGGGAGATGCATCCCCAGCACTGTCCTGGCCAGCTCACCCAATGCTACAGAGGCAGCTAGGAGCAGGGCCAAGTCCTTGGTCTCCTACCCTCAGGGCCCACTCACCCATACGTTCCAGGGCAAGCTCTACTATGCTGCCCCATAAGGTACAGGGTCTGCTCTCCAAATGCAACAACTGGTTTCTATTTTAATACCGATGGAGACGGTATCTTTCCCCACTGACTGATGTTTAACCCCACAGTCTTGATATTGACTAGTTTTAAAATAATAAACTCAGCATGATGGCACACATCTTTAATCCCAACACTCAGGAGGCAGATCTCTGAGTTCAAGGCCAGCCTAGTCTACAGAGTAAGTCCCAGGACAGACAAGGCCTCATAGAGAAACCTTGTCTCAAAACAAAAATCAAAAATAAAGTGCAAAGGAAATTAAGAAAAGTGGAGAGGGATGGGCCACTAAGTAACTTACGTTCCAAAACTGCAGCAGGACCTTTGCACAAGCAAACATTTTCACAGTGAGGGTTAGAACGTTTGCACAAAGGGTATACAGGATGGAGAAGGTGAATAGTTTTGAGTTCCTCATCGATAACAAACATTGTTCAGATAGAGAAGACTAATATTTGATGTTTCTAACATCATCACAGTGAATGCAGTCATGTGGCAGCAGGAACCACGGACAGGGTCTTGATGGATGAGCTTCACGTGCCTCTGCTCACGCCAGGGAGCCACGTGTGCAGTGACCCCCCTTCTCGGGGTGGTGGCATGTTTCCAGGGGAAGTGTCCTTGTCTCTTAACAGAATGACTTCTTGCTCGAAATTAGACCCATTTCTCTGCCAGCATGTTGGGTTGAACCACCAAGGTACCGTCTTCATTGATTGGCGCCGCTATTACAGATTACCCCAGACTAGAGAACTAATCGACAGAAACGCTAACTTCTTGTCGCTCTAAGACTATGGCGTCCCACCCTCGGCTTAGTGTGTGCTGCGGTGCTCACGGCAGCTTCTCTAAGCAGCATTTTCCCATTGCAGTGAAGAAGGAAGGAGAGCTTATGACTGCTCCTAGGTACAGAGGACACATGCACACCCTTGCATGCAGAGGTGGCCATACATATGCATGCTGACCCACACACATGTGCATGCTACTTGCACACATAGAGGTGGCCATCTATGTGCGTGGTCATACACACACATACACACACACGCATGCACACACTTGCACACAGAGGTTGCAAGGAGCTCTGACAGGCTCGTCTAACGGGATAACTTTACTTGTGAATCTCTGCCCTCCCAATGACCTCCCTTCCTAATGCCTTTCGTAGGAGCACTGGGTTTTAGTATAAAAATTATGGGAAGGCGTAATAAGCGTTCCGTCTATCCAGGCTACATGTCTAACCAGTGGTCTCCTGAGTACGTGTATCCACCCTAGGACGGCTGGAATGTAGATAAGGTCATATTGGAAGGTTGGGCACCAGCCAGGTGGTGCCTTTAATCCCGGAACTCGGAAGACTGCGGCAGGCAAAGCTGAGTTTGAGCCCAGCCTGCCAGTCTTATTTACAAAGTGAGTTCTGGGATAGCCAGGGCTACATAGAGAAACCCTATCTCGAAACTGCCCCCCCCCAAAAAAAAAAGATTGGACACCTCTGCTGTTGTTTACTCTTTTAACTCTTTTGGGGGCCCACCACCCAGCTCCCAGATATATCACCCAAGCAGAGTCTTACATGAATGCCCGGCCTCAGCTTGTCCTGTTTCTAGCCAGCTTTTCTTATCTTCAATTATCCCATCTACCTTTTGCCTCTGGGTTTGTTCCTTTTCTTCTGTATTTCTTACTTTCACTCTTACTCCACGGACTGAGAGGCGGGGTGACCGCTATCATCCTCTCTCCTTTTTGTCTTGCCCCCTCTCCTCGTTTTTTTTTCCCCCCTTCTCTTTATTCTCTCTGCCCGCCAGCCCCGCCTCTCCTCTCTCCTGCCTCACTATTGGCTGTTCATCGCTTTATTGGACTATCAGGTGTTCCAGACAGGCAAAAGATCACAGCTTCACAGAGTTAAACAAATGCAGCATAAACAAAAGTCACACACCTTTACATCATTAAACAAATGTTCCACAGCATAAACAAAAGTCACACACCTTAAAATAATATTCTACAGCACACCTCGTTTTGTTCCAGTGAGGAAATTGCTGCCGTTTGGTCACCCTGACACTGGGGACAAAAGATCTCTGGAGCGCTCTGGCATATATCAAGAGCAACAGGAAGTGTCAGCCCCCACATGCTTTGATTGCCACCTAAATAGCCCCTTCCCTGGGTACCCAGTCAGTGACCTTAGCCACTTCCCTACTTCTGCTTCTCACATCTAGGTAGTTGATAAGAGAATAGACAGATGTCCAGATGTGTCTATCAGCTTCTCTGAACTCTGCCGCACAGTGAGGCCACCATGGTGGCGGAGAGGCCGGTGAACAGAGGATCCAGAGAAACCAGTAAAGGGCTGGACTTCTCCAAAAGGATGGGAAGCAACTGCCTTTGCTGAAGATAAATTCTTGACAATTTCCAATGGAAGAAATCCTCAGTGGTGTTTTCCAGGTGGCCAGGGGATTGGTCCCCAAGTTAGAAATCAAACTTAACTCATATGAGTGGAGAAGCTACAAAAGAAATGACATAGTCCAAGGACAAACAAACCCCAGGACCTTGCGAATGGAGCCTAGGAGAGCCATTCAGCAGTGTGGACTGTGAAGACCACCTTAGGTTTAGGGCAGGGATTGGATTAGGTCTGTGGTGGGACCAGCGCGGTGCTGGAAGCACCTTCTGCTAGGTAAAATAGTCAGTGGTTAGGGGTGCTTGCTGCTCCTCCAGAGGACCCAAGCTCAGCTCTCAACTTCCGTTTCAGGTGGCTCTCAACCACAAATAATTCAAGTTCCAGGGGATCCAGTGTCCTCTACTGCCCTCCAGGGCACCTGCACACAGACAGACAGACATACAGACACACACACACACACACACACACGCATGCACACGCACACACAAATACACATAAATAAGGGTAAAAGTAGATCTTTAAAACCTCTATCCTGATTCTGGGTTAGGTCGCTGACTTTCATTCAAGCGGCAGAGTGAAACAAGAGAGCAACTAGAAGTCGCCTGCCAACCCCCTCCCTCAGCATGCTTTAGCCCCTCATGCTGGAAGTGGCAGCCCACCATGACTCGGTGACCCGTGGAGCCGCTTTCGTGAAACTGGGCCCAGGCTCAGAGAAGCTTCTGGGCCACCAGAGGCAGGCCCACAGGAACTTGTGAACTATTTCTCTCTTCCCTCTTCCCGCCCCCCCGCCCCAAATAGACCATAGACACAAGCCCTTGTTGCATCTCAGAAAAGTCGGTTCAGCCGCCTGTGCGAAAATCCCCCGCAGCCTGCAACACGCTTTTTATCTGCTGACTTGAAAAGCGCTGGAGGGACGGCTTGATGTCGCGACTCACACAAAGCTCGAGCAGTCCGTGGAGTAATTCTCTTAGTGAATTGTCGCCCTCCGCCGCACGCATTTCATCTTCCCTGTCTCCTGGGGAGGATGAGAACTGTTGAATCCAGAGCAGCAGAGAGCTCCACGCCCGAGCAGCCTTGAGCAATAACGCACGCAAAGCGCTCTGCGGTATGGAGAATAGTAACTGTTCTACCTTTGATCTGCCACTGTTGCCCGGGGACTGACTGGCACGGAGAGGTGCTGACACAGAACCTCTCCCTGAAAGAGATCGGTGGCGGGAACAGCTCTGCTCGCCTCCGACATGTTTCCTTTCTTCTCCATGAAGGATTTGTCCTCCCCTGTTCTTACCCTACTTTCAGTGACTTCACTGGAAAGGCTTCGGAAGTCCCGTACTATTTCCGAGCTCCCTGTCATATGCCTGAGTCTCCTTCCACTGCGACAGCGGGTACGCATCACATCCTGAGTCCTCAGAGAATTGCTGAAAACTGGGGTGACCTTTGAAGCCCCAATACAGTTACAAAGCCAGTGACGTTCAACTCATCCCAGAGAAAACATCAGGAGGGGCGTAGGATCCACGCGGACTGAGAACCCAGTATTCGTGTTTGTGATGGTTGGGAACTCAGTCAAAGCCATGTGGACTGGCAAGTCAGGACCCTCTTCCCAAATCTTCCACCTGGGAAAGCGGAGCCCAAATCTGTTACAAGACGCTGCCCTGCTGAAGTACTAGAGTCTCCACGAAAGGGAGAGGGACAGAGCAGACCCCCGGGTTCCCAGCAGGGTAGCCAGAGGCTAAGACTGCCCTTCCTGGGGGAATGTGTTGAGAAACACAGATGTTGCCAGATAAGCCCACCCTCACCCACCACTACCATACTCGTGAAACCATTTCAGAGACTAAGGGCTATTCAAGGGGCGCAGGTTCTCTGTCTCCAAGCAAGCATCCAAACTAAGGAGGCAGGAACAGGGCAAGAGGGATGAGGGAGAGATACTGAAGAGATGGTTCCATGGTCAATAGCACCAACTGCTCTTCCACAGGATCTGGGTTTGATTCCAGCGCCCACAAGGCAGCTCCTCACAGTCTCCAACTCCATTTCCTGGTGATGCGATGCCCTCTTGTGGCTGCTCTAGGTACTGTAAGCATGCCGTGCACGGATATTCAGATACATCCACACGCAGAAATAGAAAAAGAAATAACATTTTAAAAGAGACACACAGCGGAAGTGTGTGACATCAGCAGGCCAGAGAGATTGTGACCCATGGGACCGTGGTCTGGAGCTCAGCTCTGTGCGATGTGGCCTTGTTTGCCTCCTATGCTCCTGCTGCCTGCAGCCAGGCCCAGACAAGTAGCTAACCATTTCTTCGGGGTAGGAAAATGTTTCTTTTGTAGATACAACCTTTTTGTTTGTTTGTTTGTTTGTTTGTTTGTTTGTTTGTTTGTTTGTTTTAAGGTTTTGGATGCTGGCTCTAAGACCTCATACTATTCGAAGCACCCTCTCCACCAATGGTGCTTCACTCCCCCCGCCCCCCTCCACTACGCCCTTCTTAGCTTCAGGACATGACGTCATTTTGCCTTAAGCAGCTTCAGTTCTTTCTCTGAGTCTGTCAGCCCCTGCTGTCCTCTTTCGGACATACTTGACTCCAGGGGTCTCTCATGTGGAGCCTAGGGTCCTTTGAGGTCATTGTCCTTGGAGGCCATTCTGTTCAAGAAGCTGCCAGTGAGCTGAATGTCCCCATGCCTGGGAGGACCTGGCCCAAGGGAGCTGTGTCCTCCAGCTCTCTTGTCCATTCAAGGTGCTTAAAACCAACATGACCAGGATCCGCACACGTCCCCACAAGCTTTCATGGCGAAGAACTTGGAAATCTTTGTCTCCTCTCAAAATCTCTCTTCAGTTCCCACTCCCTAAAAAGGCAAAGCCCACTCCTGTCCAAACAGCCTTCTCCTGTCTGTCTGTCCGTCTGTGTTTGCTGCGATCCCCCGTGCATACCTGGCCTCCACTAATCACAAAACAATCACTCTACAGGGGTGACCGCTCCCGCAAGGCGGCTAGACTGAAGCTCACCTCCCATATGCAAACTAGTCATCCAACTTCTTTTTTTTATTAATTAATTTATTTATTAAAGATTTCTGTCTCTTCCCGGCCACCGCCT
>NC_022021.1:48752824-48755506 GCF_000317375.1 Microtus ochrogaster
TCAGGGTTCCCTGCCCTGTGGGAAGTCCAAGGACCACCCACCTCCATCCAGGTCTAGTGAGCATCCAAACTGCCTGGGCTCCCATTCTTGCCTGACATGCATGCCCAAGCCAACATCCCCTGCCTACACTGTCCCAGGACAGGTGCCAAGCCATTAGAGGCCACCCCTAGAGTCCAGAGCCCTGGAGTTACCTCAGTCAGCTGCCTTGACTCTCCAGGGCACACCCCAGTGCAGACCCTGGCCACCCTAATGTGTCATGGGGCAGCCTGGTCTGTCCTGTTCTCTGGGGAAATCAGTAAGTTCTCCCTTTGATAGAACTGGTCTCTGAGCCATTCAGGTGTGACCGTCAAACGCTGTCCTCCTCCCGTCCTGGGATCTCCCTTCCAACTTGATTCCTTGACCTGAGGTTCCCTGTACTGAACAAGGAAAGATAAAGGGGGGGCACGGATAATGGGGAGCACATAGGACTTGTGACCTGATAGCGTCCCCAAGAGCAAGGAGAAGCTGGAAAAGGAGTGAAATGTTTCCCGTGGAAATTTGGCTTAAGATACGTCCAACCTTTGGACATAGGGCACGGTGTGCCCTAGGAAGTTGATATTTGAGAGCCGCGCAATCAAGTTACCAAGAAAGTTGCAAAAGACCATTATAATGTTTTCATATTGGGCTGCACTCATAGACATCCCGGGGTGAGTGTGGCCCATGGGACACGGCTTAGACTGTGGGCTGTATGCCATCAGATGTATCAAACACTGAACTCAGGGAATGGGGAGCCACGTTCTGAGGAGGAAGCAGTTAGACTTTACAAGAGCCTCATTAGGGCTGCATGGGCCACAGCCACTGGAGAGGAGGGCAGCCGCCAGAACTGTGCAGAACACAGACCCTAACAGTGATCCCTAATGGTCACCCTGTGATGGTGTCCGTTTGGCTGGTGAAGAACAGTGGTCGCTCAGGTGCCTCCAGGATGGGGCGTGATGGGCAAACGGGAGGCAGATAACACAGAAGGAAGGCATGTTAAGAGTTCATTCACTGATAAAACCTGGGATATTTCATCACCATTAGCTTGAGCTGTATCTGTTTACAGACCATTTACCAAGTTGCTATTCCCTGAATGTGGCCATAGCATAGTCACCAAAATAGAGTCCAGAATCCCTTCCTGGTCGGGAGCAGGCCTTGTAGGGAGCCCTCCCTGCCCCCAGGCTGCGACTTTGCTTGCCCCTGCTCACACTGCCCACCCACCACAGTGTGTTTGTGGCTAGAAAGGTGTCTCTCTGTCATGAGGGCTTGGGCTCCATGGCAACCCATGTGCTGTTCATTCCCCCCAGGCCCACAGAGGACAGCTATGCCACATTCTGGCTTCTGGCCCAGCCAGTGCCTGGAGCCTCCGTCACTCTCCTGCATCCTCAAGTGGGAAGTGAAGTGGTGCATATGTAGCCCTGACACCTTCCCAAGAGCCTGCATCAAGCCGGCCAGGCAGACAGCACCAGAGAAGAAGAGAGAGAAGGGAGGAGGCCAAGAAGCCACACCTAAAGGCCATGGACGGCCATATCTGGGGGGAGGCTGGCTGTGTGTGATGCTGCCTCCAGAGTGTTTTTGGTTGGTTCTGCCCCCTTCTCCAACACACCCAGGCAGTGGGCCGCAGAGCGTCCTCTGCCAGAAGCTTAGAGCAATGAGCAAAATCAGGGATCCTAGATACCATCCTCAAGTCTGCACAATCCATGTTTCTCATCACAGCCCGGGGCCTGAGTGTGAGGAAACCATCCTCCTCCGAAAGACGGAGCTAGTCGGAGTCCCTGCCCAGCACATGGGGACCATGATAACCACCAATACCCCGGCCACACCAGAACTCAGAATGAGAACTCCACAGCAGGTTCTGGGGAGGGGGTCCTTCAATGAACAATCTGGAAACACCCCCAAGAGGCAGCACCCCCAGGCATCCTCATTGTCAGGGTGCCACAGTCCTCTCTGTTCCTCAGCAGAGAACATCATAGCCCTGTTTCCAGAGGACTTCGAAATCCTGTGTGCCCGGCAAGGTTTCTTATTAAACGTTAACTCAGAGAACACCTTTGCCTGGAGGTCAAAGGCCACACAGCATAGCAAAAGGGAGCTCCAGAGTTCTGACTCTGATTTGGCAGAGCTGAGCATCTGCAAGATTGGAACAAGGCTGCCCTCTCTCTCCTCTCGGGGACACTGCTTCCTGCAGTAGGAACAGCAGACATTCTGAATGCCAGCCCAGATGGGAGGTAAGGGGATGAAGGGACACTTCCTCCTGTAGGAGCCACATGACCCTGCGGACAGCATCCCAGAGCAACAGCCGCAGCTGCCCGCGTGGTTACTGGTTGCATGCTTAGGTGGAGCTGTGATGTGGAGCTTTACAGAGGGGAAGCAGAGAAACCAGCCCTGAATGGACAGAGGAGGAAGTCCCCTGACGGAGATCATGGGCCCAGGCTTTCACTAGGTTAGGAGGCAGACATGAAAGAAAACCAGGATGGTAGGAATTTGCCCCTCTCCAGATATTTCAGGTGTACAGCCATCAATATAGGGAGCTGTCCCTTCCAGGACATAGGCTCCAATTTCACACCCAAGATTCAGAGCCTGTGTGAAAGCTGCCTTCCTTAGCCAGAACCAAGTGGGTTCAGTAAAAGAGGCAGAGGAGGAGGAGGAGGAGGAGGAGGAGGAGGAGGA
>NC_022021.1:48755626-48766440 GCF_000317375.1 Microtus ochrogaster
AAGAAGAAGAAGAAGAAGAAGAAGAAGAAGAAGAAGAAGAAGAAGAAGAAGAAGAAGAAGAAGAAGAAGAAGAAGAAGAAGTTAAGTTAGGAAGTCAGAATGAAAGGTGGGGATGAATGTGTTTGGTCTGTGGGTTTAAAACTGTGTTCCATGGGCTGCTAGGAGCTTCATGTCCCCCAAGCCCAGGAGGGAGGTATATAGATAGAAGTTTCTGTGCCACCTGGTCATCCCGCAGCATTCAGTCTCAAAGAAACACACAGAGGTTTATATAAATTATACATTGTTTGGCCTATTCGCTCAGGCTTATTACTAACTAGCTCTTACAACTTAAATTAGCTCATAATTCTTGTCTATCTTTAGCCACGTAGCTTGGTACATTTTCTCAGTAAGGCATTCTCATCTTGCTTCCTCTGTGTCTGGCTAGTAACTGACTCTCTGCCTTTCCTCTTCCCAGAATTCTCTTAGTCTGGTTGCCCCACCTATACTTCCTGCCTGGCTACTGGCCAATCAATGTTTTATTATAACAATATGAGTGACAAATCTTTACAGTGCAAAGGTGAGGCAGGACTTCAGGCAAATGAAGCTGTTCCCCCAGCCAGAGTACCTCCTACAGGGCTGCAGGTGAGCTTGTATTTCAGATGCTTTTTTAAAATTGAAAATTGTGTTCAGCTGAGAGTCCAGAGTGCCAGGCACGGGTTTGATATTCATGTAAATGTCCCATCTGTGCCTACAAAAAGAGCTCCAGCACCCGGTTGGAGTTCCAGGGCCTTCCTGTCTTCCTCCTCTATCGCTTTCCCTATGCCACCATGTAGTTCGAGATGGCTGCCACACCTCCCAGCATCACTGAGAATCAAAGGGGGAAACCAAAGTACTGCCTCCTAGAGAAGATTCTCTGTCAAAACACACCTATTGTACTGAAGGATCTTTGAGACCGACAGCCCCATTTCAGTGGTGGGGAGACAGAAGATGGGAATGAGAGCTCAATGCTAGGTCCTTGACAAGTATCCAGGCTGCCTACAAGCCACCTGTGGGGACAGCAACATGAGAAAGAGAGAGAAAAGGATTCTGAGCCAATTATCAAATAGGAATCCCACATGGCGTTCTAGCCGGTGGGTTACCAGCAAGCAGGAATGAGTTTCCCGAGTCACACACTGAGAAAGGGACCATGCAGCATACACGCACATTTCATGTGAGGGTGGGTTCAATATGGCCAGGCAAGTAGGCCACATGGAGCTGTCCCATCGACAGGGATGGGCGTCAGGAGGTGGCAGCACGAGGCTGCAGAAGTCTGGATCAAGTACCTTGAGGAGCTGGGAAGAGTGCACTGGAGAGCCACCCAGCCCTGACCTGCTACACAGTTTACCTTCTGTCTAGATGGGTAAAGAGGTGATGATAAATTAGAACTACCTTCTGCTCTGCTGTAACTTGCTGAGGAGATCTGCCTGCATGGCCACCATAGGCACAAGGACCTTTCCTGTGCACCTGATTTCCCCTAAGCAAAATTGAGCCCAACACGAGACAGAGCACCCAACGAAACTATCCACTGATATCTGAAAACACCAAGTATCACTCACTTTCTAAGTGCAAGTTTCACACTTTAAACTGGTAAACCTATTAGGCAATAAAACAGCTATTGGGCCAATGGGAGTGTCTACTACGCTACGCTAAAATAGTTCATAAATCATTGCACCAGACAGTCAAATGACATTTTAAAAACCATGCTAAATACTTCCCTTCCAAAATACCCAACACCCTGAGAATCTTCAATATCAAAGAACACAAAGACTAAATGGAACACAAGAAAGAGGGGAGACCCAGGCATTAAAATGTTTCTGTTTGGCCTGTTATAATAAATTAATTCCTCATGTAAATTAGACCCTTTAAATTGGTGGCTCAGCTCCATATAGCAACTCCTTTCTGCCGGCTCTGGGTTCCCAACTCCCTCTGGGCTTGGCTGGGGCTGTTGCTGGTAGGGCTGGCAGGGTAAAGTCCTCAATTGAACTGCACTTCATTTGCCACCCAACACTAGCTACCCATACTGCTGGCTTCTTGCATAAAGGGTATGAGTGTGTGTGTGTGTGTGTGTGTGTGTGTGTGTGTGTGTGTGTGTGTGTGTGTGTGTGTTTCGTTGCTCCGGCACCAATTAGGCTAGGCTGGACAGGTGGCAAGTTCCAGGAATCCTACTGCCCTCAAACCTCCAGCTTTTTTACATGATACTAGGGTTATAAACTCAAGTCTTCATGCTTATAATACAAGCACTTTAGGAACCAGCCCCACGGATTTCCTTTCTAAGAGAATCTCAGTACAGTGTACTTGGACATTTGTTAGGTCAAGGCATCCATGGCAATGGCGAACACAGTGAAGGGGAAAGCCAGCACCTGAGGACCCCAGGCAGTGAAGGAGTTACCTGTGTCTTTCACAGATGTTTTTCTGGGTGATACAGAAGGGGCTGGAGGAATGCAGCAGGTGAGGAGTATCTGAGACCCAAAAGGGAGACAATGGGAACACAGGGATGGAAGCTTCTCAGTGGCGAAGGAATACAGAGATCTGCCAATAAAGTGGATCTCAAGGCCACGATGCCTGACTGGGAGGTCACCTGAAGCAGGTGGCCACAGGGCTAAGGGAGCAAGAGAGGATGAGCTTGGAGACCCACTGAGTTGGTAGCCTGGGGAGGGGGAACTATACAGAAATTCCGTCTAGATTATATGCTCAGAAGACAGGCCCAAGCCAGAAGTGCTCATGCTACCTGGCCAGTGCAACTAGGAGGGCTGGGGAGAGCATGTGGAGAGAGCCCATGAAGAGGACTTGCAGGGGCAGAATCAGGCTGAGCGAGTGAGGCAGGGCCGGCAGCACCAGCTGGAGGCAGTGGAGAGAGGATGTGGACCCCAGCTGATGAGTGAAGGAGAGAGGCAGGCAGCCTCAAGAAAGAAGTGGTCTTTCAAGATATTAAGAGCAGGGCTTCTGGGGCTGAGGCAAACACCAAGTCTGACCAGGTAAAGCTGGAGCTCTCCCCGGAAGCACGAAGGTCTGAAGCTGATGGGCTCCCCCTGACCCTCACTGGAGACGATTCTGTCATTTATCCGCATCTCAAGTAACTGCAGCATCCCTTTTCCTGAGCCCAATGCTGAGGTGACTAGCAGATGAGCCTACTTGTTTTGTCAAGACAAAAGCTCGGTGAGAGACTGACTTGTGTCCTCAACGCTGGGCAAACCAGAGGGGACAGGAGACCAGGTGCAAAGGCATGCAGGTGGCACTGGGCGAACATTGCTGGAACTGGCTTGAGGGTAGTGCCTACCTTGCACAGCAGAAGACCGACCTCCAGCACCGGCTTCCCCATCAGGCAACCGTGTGGACCGCAAAGCAGGGACACCACAACTCAGGGGGGCTCTCTCATCTGCATGGGGCCTTCAGCGGCAGCAAATGGCACCACAGCATCTGGCCTGACTCTCCTCTCATTTTTATGACTGAGCCCCCTAAGATACGCATCCCCCACACACACACCTGAGCCAACGGTTATGAGGTAGGGGGTCACATCTGTCCCCACTGCCTGGACACACACTCGGGACTTGAGAACTTGCAGGTGAGAGCAAACAGGAGCAGTGGACTGCTCTGCAGAAATGGAAACTGCCCACACTTCACAGCCAGCCTCAGGCCCGAGGGTAGAAGAGCAGCTTCCAGGGAAAACGGCCTAGTATGGTTTCCTACCTTGCCTAGAATTCACTGCAGCTTCTAAGGTCATGAACTGGTCTTTTTCTGACTCAGTCACTGGAGAAAGAATGATTGTGTTAGGACGGATGTGCGCTTTGTTCCTGGCCCGTGCAGTAGGCGGTACAGCGTCCCACCACACACACTGATGGGCTGAGCAGCTGAGAGTCCGTCCTGTCACAGGCATGCTTAGCAAACTCCCTACACACCAGAAACTGCATGTGTCATGTTTGGGAGCTTGGAGTGTGGCAGTGTTGATCTGCATGCAGGCCCATTTCCCTGGGATGCCGGCCTCCAGACCACAGCACAGTGGGGAGCACACAGTGCTCCTGAAACTTCAAGCACCCACATGTGGGGCTCAAACTCCTGCAGCAGGCATGACCCCATGTGATGACCTGGCCGCAGGGATGACCTGAGGATCGTATTAACCCCAGCAAGCAGCTAGTGCAGAAACCACCCCACCCCACCCCACCCTTCAGAGGAAAGCATCTAGTCAACACAAAGCTGGTTTCTAAAGTTTATTAAAAATCAAAGAATAGAAAAACTTTACATAAAAATATGTCAATTTTAGTGTCCACATTGTTGTCCACACACAAAATTGAAACATGATAGCTTCTGTCAGCCTGTAGCGTGTGGCCACAGTGGTAGCCAGGCCAATTCATTTGGTTCACCATTACAGGGATGGACACACACCTGGGCCTGGACAGAACTTTAAAACGCACATCTGCGGGTCACTCACACGGCCCCACGGTGGCTCCTTAATGCAGATACAGTCAATATTGCTAGTGTGTAATTAGTACAGGCCTGTGGACCAGTGTTCCTAAATATTCTTTAGCAACAGGTTTCACAATTTAAATAGTTTAAATATTCTGGATGATTCCAATCCTCATGAGCTGCAGACCCCATGTGCTACTCTGCTCAGGACTGTCTCAGAGTCAGCAGCCCCCACGGCAGCGGCAGCGAGAGGCAGACCCAGACACGCACAACTTGTCCTTGGCTAGGCGTTCGTCACATTCAGACATCAATCTACAACTCCCACTGCTGCATGCCAATCAGATGTCACAGCAATCAGCTTCTTGTCCTGACATTCTTTACCAGTGGACTGAAAGACCGACCTCTCTGTAGTGTTTAGCAGGGCCAGAACCCCCATTTTAGGGATGGAAGCCAGAGGGCCTACAAGATGCAACACTCCCAGGACAACCGTGGTGCTCTAGAGACTAGGGGTTTAGGCGATGGATATAATCTTGTTCAAAACAAGTAACAAAGACAGTGGTTGTTGTGGCAGAATACACTTGCATAGTATACCTGTTTGCTGCTGACGTCAGGCACCAGCCGATCCTGGGCCCACGCTGGCTGGGCTATGCTCTCCTGTGATACAATAAAATACTCCCCACGTGCCCCAACCGCAGAGGTACTTTTCAGATATTTGCTCTTAACAGAACAGTGCATACCGCTATGCAGATTCCTCAACGGAATCAAGGAAATTCCTCTCTCCACATTCCTAATCTGGGTGCCATTGTCTGTAACGATACTCCCCAGGCCCACGGTTCAGACACATCACTTCCCGACCGTAGCACGGCACAGCCACAGTACTGTACAATCTCTATGATGTGACCACCTCTGCTCCCTAGAGGTTTTTACTTCTGGCACTTTAAAAGCTGGATTTGCTGTCTAGTTTTTAAAAACCCAAACCAAAATGTCAGAACTTGTGGTCAGAGCAGGAAAACAGCCCAAGGCCTACAGCAAGGCTGCCAGGAACGCACTGGAGGCCTGGGAGCTGAACGCCTCACAAAACCATCACGATGACTTGGCTCCTTCACTGCATCCGACCAAAAGAAAAGACGTGAAAATAAAACCCGCAAGCCCCTCCTCACGGTGTTCAGGTAACGACACTTACAGACAACAGCCAACACGAGGAACCCAACTTAGAAAATGCAAATTGGGAAAGGATCTAAGCGTGTTTAAAAAAAATTCCCTCCTCCCTTAAATATAACTTATGTGAAAATATGAAATTAAATAAAAAATATCTGAGTTATTGCACAAATCATAAGTTTTCAATATTTACATAGAAAAACAGTCCCAAAGTTTCAAACAAGACATGAGGGCAGTAAAACGGCAGCCTGCACACTCCCATGAGAAAGACATGTAGCAGGGCTTGACCTCTCTGCCTGGGACAGACAGGAGCACTCGCAATCCTTCACTCCTCAGCCGCCCTGCTGGGCACGGGCGCAGACTCCTAGGCAGGCAGACGCACATCCACGTGTAGTAAGGCTTCACAGATGAGCACAGGGAGCTGCTCTGTAGGATGGATGCGGCCACCACACAAACATGCAGAGTGACCTGTGCCGGGCGGCCGTCGGCAGCCCACAGTGGAGGTGCTGTGCGCAGTCTGGGGTGGGAGCAGCCAGGAGCCATTATCTGCTGAGACTCACAGGCAAGCTGTCCCTCGTGTGTGCGTGCTTTTTCCTCCTCCAGCCGGTGCGGTTGTACTGGTGGTGTCCTCGGTTGCCAACAGGAGGCCTCACGGCTCCACTACCCACAGAGCTGTAGCCGCCGCCCTGGGTGTGGTTGTGGGAGCCTTTCATAGACAGTTTCATGCCGCTGTGCTGCTGGAGAGACAGAGAGAGCAGGGCTGAAGTGCAGCACACGGACCATGAGATGACAAGAACCACAGCCACGTCTTCCCTGCTGTACTGTGCAGTGGGCAGACAAGAGCATCACTTCGCTCCACGTATTTGCTCTGCTTCTGTCACAGGTATGAGAAGGTCCCTGTAAACCTCACTGTCTGTGACCGGAAGCATACACAGGAGTCACGTATGCCTACCTAATTCTCAGGACCTTTACAGGCAGCAGTAAAGCTTTGGGCCGTTTCTAAAGCAACTGCAAAGAGGACAAGAGAAGCATGAGATGCTTCCGGGCAGAGTTGGGCAAACCCACCAGGTGGAGGAGGCTGCAGTGCTGAGGGCAGGGATTCCCCATCCCCAATGCCAGCACATCCATAGTAAGGGATTATCCCCTCCCAGAACAAAACTACACTGGCCAACTGGGATGGGGTAAGCAAAGAGGAGCTACTTTAGTAAGTACTGCATCCAGCCCTGTATGGGTCATGGGCTCTATCTGATGCCTTAGAGGATGGGGAAGGGTCCCAGGGCATGAAGTACTCCCGTGCTAATGAGACTTGGCAAGACATCCCAGCATGGTGCAGCACAAAGCTCCCCACTGGCAGGGAAGCCAGCAACTGGGCAGACTGGTGGACAGTGCCACTACAGGCTGTGGCAAGGGTAAGGCTTGGCACTACCTTTTGACTTTAAAAAAAAAAAGTAAGTGGTAAAGTGAACTGGAGTCCACTGAAAGCCCTGCTCTCCTTCACGCTGCAGCACTGTCACTGCTTAAACTGTCGCAACGAACCAACTAGCACTTTAGATGCTGCTGACAAAGGAAAGCAGGGGTGAGCTGCACAGGCAGACACAGGCAGACACAGGGTGAGCTGCACAGGCAGACACAGAGACCCCTTTGAAACTTTCTGGTCTCTCTGAGAGGCACAGGCCCAGCTGTGGTGACTCCGGAGGCAAGACAGACAGCACTCACCTTGTGATACAGATGGGGACTGGACAGTGGATTGGGGGATGCCGAGGGGATGGCTGGGGAAGTCACATGGTGAACAGCCTTCAAAGACGTGGTTCCTTCCACGCCAGCCTGTCTGCAAGGAACAGGGGCAACTCCGAGGGTTGGCGGGGGGATGGTAAACCTGGTCTAGAAGGAAAAGGTAAGCATGAGCTTCCAGAGCGGGCAAACATGTCAGTTCCTAAGACACAAACATGCCTGAAGGAGAGTCAGTTCACAGTGAACACTGCTGGCTCTAGAGAGAGAGCCTGTACCTGATTGTTCGTTGTCATGATCAATGTTCTGGGAGCAGCAGGCTGAGGCTTACTGCTGGGTATTGGCAAGGCTGTAGGCAGGCTGGCCATCAGGGTGGTGGGTGCTTGTAGGCTGAACTGACAAACACTGGGAGTGGTGCAGGCAGGCGCATCTGAGTCCTAGAGTCCAGCACAGAAACAAGGAGAGCTGTGAGCAGGGCGCCACTGAGGTCTCAAAACGCACCCTCAGGGAGAGAAGCAGAAAAGGTCATTCGAGCAAATCAGGCTGAGCAACAGATGGTCCAAGTGTACCCGCTTCCTCAGAGTTACTTTAAAACTGAGAAAGACCAGGCTATAGGAAACACGTGGACTTCAGTTTATAAATCTCTAAAC
Organism: Microtus ochrogaster; assembly: GCF_000317375.1. NCBI lineage: Eukaryota > Metazoa > Chordata > Mammalia > Rodentia > Cricetidae > Microtus > Microtus ochrogaster. Next base: position 48,763,582 of record NC_022021.1, read on the forward strand.
CAGATTTAAAAAAACAGAAAACAAAACCACTGAAAAAAGTCCATGGCTTGGCTGAGGGCTATTACTACCTCGGTCATGTGAGCAGCACAGCCTGGGCTTAAGGCCTATGGCAAAGAACACCAAGCACAGACTTCGTATGCATGCACACCCAGGAAGGGACTGAGTCGGAGGAAAAGGTCCTGAACTCCCTGTTAGAGATAACAAGGACACCAACCACCCCATAGGTGAGGGAGACAGTCAAGAGCAAAAACCTACTCACAATATCACTTCCAGAGAGCGAGGACACGGAAGAAGCAGAGGAACCTGAGGACAGCAGCTGGGGACTGGACAGGGACAGAGTCAGGCGTTGGCTGTAGGGGGAGCCGGGCTCCCGGCTCTGCATCTGCTCCCCATTGCAAGTGTTGATTCTCTCCTTTATCTTAATCCTGTTGTCTGGGGCAGGAAAGCAAAGCAATTTGCCAGCAGCCCAAAGCTGAGGAGCTCTGAGATGTCGCATGTGCAACTAACAAACCAAACCTTAAATCTGAGTTAACCAAATTTTAAATGTATATTAAACTAGTTATCAGAAAGCATTAAAATATCTGTCCAACACTGGGTGTGTAAATCTTACCTGTAGCTTTTATAAACTATAACATAAAGCAAGTATTTGAAATAGAAATGTACAATTCTGAAATACAAAGACACACTGGAATTCTAAGATTTGAAACGAAAAAATACCTATCTCAATGATTTCTGGCCATTACATGCTGGAATCCAATCAACCTTAACAACAACGTCTGCCTGCCCCTTCCCACACTCCTACTGCAACTTCTGCTCTACTTCTATTAGCTTAGGTCTTACAGAAGGAACGGTCTGTCAGAAAAAGTAGAAGGAGCCACTTTCCTAGCTTGAACAACCCACAAGAGGGCAAGAGAGGCTTCTGTGCTGAAGGGCAGAGGGCCAAGCCTCACACTGTGTCAGTCTCTCACCCAGGTCTGGAGATGGGAGGATTCTGCTACCCCACTTTTCTTTGATCCACCTCCGGTAGTCAATCACTTCCTGGGTGACTTTGATGATTCTTCCTAAAGTACTGCAAAGAACAAGGTTGGACACAGACATCATGTGTCAGGTGTGAGGCTCATGAAGGACAAAAGCAGTCGAGCTGAGTGAATGAGTTCGCATGTGTTTACATTCAAGTGTGCTATGAGGTCATGATAAAAGGAGGTCTTCACCACCATCTGTCTACGAAAGACGACGGCTCCAATCCAGCTCTTAGGGGCCCAGACCCCCATTCACAGCAGCCATGGAGTGCTGACTGTTTCCCACTACAGGGTAGGAAAGACCCCAGTGCTGGTCTGCAGCACACGCACAGTGCCATTCCCAACAGCAGGCTGCACAGTCCTGTCCTCCCCACCAGCTGTCTGCTCCCCACCCCCACATGCTATACCTATGTGGCAGCTAACCTGGAGTCAGAGATAAACATGTCTGACTGGAGGATGGACCAGCACCAATCCAGGGTTTAGAAGTCAGGATCTGTCCCCATACAGAATACCCCAGTAAAATACCACCCCATTAAAGAATGTTCAGCCCTAGACCATGGGCCATCCAACAGCCATCCTGAATCCCAATCCTTATTACCAAGGTCCACTCAAGAATGACAGTGTACCCACCAATATCACAGAAACACACAACTAGAGAAAGTAGAGCTGCCACTCCCCAGGACCCAGGTCCAAGACCCATTACCTTTCAGAATCCCGGTTGGGGTAAGACCTGGCGAGCGGCGACACAGCATGGCTGAGCACAATGTAGGCATAGTCAAACACCTGCTTCACCTGCATGGCCCCGTAGGAACTCCGCCCAACATCGTTTCCTGCAACAAAAGGCAACTGTCAGACTGCTTCAGGCCTGAACATCACCCTGCCATTTCCAACTTCTCAAACGCGGTCCTGGGAACAGGGCCTCCAACTTCAGCAGCTCATGCAACAGGCATGAGAACACAGCGCCGAGTGCTGCCGACTGCAGCCGACTGCAGCACACAGCTCACGTATGTAAACACACACAGGTTCAGTGTACATCAGATGCCACGTCAGCAATCTACTGCTATGACTGCAAAGGGGGCAATCACAGGGACCCTGAGAGCTCATGAGGTCACCCAAGTCTCAGGGTAGCAGGAAAAGAAAAAGGAAAAAATACCCACAAGGAACCACCCACCACAAGGAAAATCCAAGACATCCTAAGCACGAACCAGCAGTGTGGCCCTGGCATGATCAATAACCTCACTGGTAAGTCCTCAGTGTCCCACAGATGAGAGGGCAGTCGCCTGAACACACAAGGAGAGCTGGTGGGGAGCGAGCACTCTAAGGAAGAGCGCTACCAGTCTAAACTCAGAGCAACCCAATGAAGCTGTCCCTAGAGTTAAGAGGAACTACACACATTCATCCCTCATGGGCGGGTGAGGTGCGGACTCTTAGGGAGGACACCGGAGTTTCGTCTTCCTGGACTCAGCTATAGCACAGCAGTCATGCAGACACATTGACACAGACACTTGAAGGCACGAGCTCGTTGGTCCAACAGACACTCAGGAAAACCACATCTCCCCATCTATGGAATCTTTCAGACCTCTTAAAAGACAGCTGAGAAAAACTGTCAGGACATTCTCTTCAATAAATTCTTAAAGAAATTAATCACATCCTAGAAGCATTGAAACACTAATAAAATGTTCATTAAATTTGAGGATAATAAAAAAAATAATGAACAGGAATAAACACAAATAAAACCACAAACTGGGGTGCAGTGAGGGACAGGTTCCCCTAACACAGGGGTACAGTGTGTTCCCCTAACACAGGGGTACAGTGAGGGACAGGTTCCCCTAACACAGGG
>NC_022021.1:48766540-48786378 GCF_000317375.1 Microtus ochrogaster
CAGTGAGGGACAGGTTCCCCTAACACAGGAGTACAGTGAGGGACAGGTTCCCCTAACACAGGGGTGCAGTGAGGGACAGGTTCCCCTAACACAGGGGTACAGTGAGGGACAGGTTCCCCTAAGATAAAAATCCACTGAGGAGCCTGCTCAGCAGACCCAGCATCCACGCCTGCAGTCCTATGAGAAAGGACAGAGCACAGCCACCCTGTCCCCTGCCCTCGCTGACTCTTACCTAAGGGGTGCTCAATAAGCCATGTGCAGAGCTGAAAAGAACAGAGTTAAACAGGAATCTGCAGCATGATTTTACCAGACTGGCAACGGTTTAAAGGCCACTGTTACCACGGTGATACAAGCCCCCTTACACATGCCAAGGGGAGTGAGGCTGGGAGAGCCCTGGCTCAGCCCCCATGGAAACAACAGCAACGTTCATGATGACACAGGAAAGCGGGGGAGAAAGTGCTGCAGGACGGGAGACTCCACCCTTCCTGGTGTGCTTCTTCCCAGGAGTGAATGAATGGTTTCTGGAGGTCGCAGTGATTAACCTTCCCAAGTCCAGCACTCACGCAATGTGAGGTTTAAAATGCAGTAAGCCAGTTAGAGCAAGGACTCCTGACAGTGTCACCGCTAAGGTCTGTGGGTACAAAACCAGCCACAGGGAATAAGCTCACCAGGCAGCAGGGGGTCCTCAATGCACAGCATCGATGGTCGGTACCCACTGGTCATGGCTTTCATAATCTCTTCTTTGGCGATATAGGCACCTCCTTCTTTTATTCTAATACCAGTTTTCAAGTAATTAAAATTTCTTCCATAAAGTTCAAAAAATTCTACAAGAAGCATTCCAAGGTTTTCGTCAGCTCTCCGGGCATCAATTCTTGGATGTAACTGTAAAAGTAGCACAGCCACAAAGCATATGAACTAGGGATACATTCTAAAGACACGTCCCTAGCAGCCTCTCCAGGGATTCAGAGTCCCCACTCAACAGCCCCCAAGAAAGTGTGAGCCGTGTCCAGGAGGCCCCACTGCACCTGCCAGCCTGTCAGTCACTCAGACCATGACTTCCAAACACAGACACCTGAGTAGCCCCATGCTGCCCAACAGTAGGTAAGTTTTCCATATCCTGTGTGACCGTTTCACAGTAATCTCAGCCTCCTGAAATGCCACCAATAGATGGCAGAACAACACTGACTAGAATCACACCTCGCGTGAACCAGGGAACTCATCCTGCTCCCAGACACACCACTGTCAGGCTGAGCTCATCACCACACTTTCTTCAAGCAAGCAAGCCAAAGCCTCCTACGGCCCCTCGCCCACTGTCCCGACAACTCCTCTGCACCAGTGACTGCCCACATGCAGCTAGCACTAAGGAGCGGGCACCTGCAGTCTCACTGGTCACACTCCAAGCACTCGAAGGTTGTATTCTACAACACGATGGTCAAGTCTCAGTAACATACAAGTCCTGGCAGCACAGTGGCTGAAGCAGGAAGCATGGCTCCCCTGTGACATCAGAGCTCTGGGTTCCTGGATCGAACCTCTGCCAAAGAACAGGGCAGTCTGTCTGTCTGCCTTTATTCCCTTGCCTTTGAATCAAATCAGACACTCAAAAGTCAGTCCAGTCCAGGGCCTGGCCTCCTTCCCTCAGGCAACTGTGAGATGGTCCAGCCTGAGGCTGGTGGGCTCTAACATAGGCACAGAAGGTGGAGAGGAAACAGCAATCCCATCTGGATGGCCCTGTGAGGTCTCACAGCCGCAAGGACTCCAGGAACAAGCGCATCAGGAGGTGACATGCACATCACAACTGTCCTTACAAGATAACTGAAATGTCACCTCAAATCAGGGGCACTCAAGAAACACAAACAGAGCCATTTAGCTCACAGTGGCCTGGGAGGCTGCACCATCACATCAGAATGGGGGTGGGGGGGGAGGCTCAACACCAAAAGCTCCTCTGCTGTCACACTTCGGGGACATAAGCTTTAGGGGCAACAAGCCTGGGAGTCAAAGCTAACACACAGTCAGCATTGTGGTTTAACTTGTAGGGTAGCAAGGTCGCTGGAAATGACAACCCTCCCCAAGCACAGTGCAAAGAAAATCATTGATATACATGGGACATATACTTGGGGGGCTAAAATACGCGGGAATTTTTTTTTCTCAAGCAAACGTTAAATGTCATAAAATTTTAATTAACTCAGGTACTACTTTATATATGTGACATCGTTAACAGATTTAAGAGATCATGACTATAATTCCAGCACCTGGGTGTCTAAGGCAGAAAAACTGCTACTAGTTTAAGGCCAGTCTGGAGCACATGGTGAATTCTAGGTCATCTGGACTACAGAGTGGAGGTCTGGTGTCACTGGCCTCTCCTATGCTTCACTCACCAGAACAAACAGTGATGACACATAACTAAGACCACCAATCACAAAAGGCTTGGCAGGCAGTGTGGCTCACACATGTAATCTCAGCACTAGGGAGCTGTGTCAGAAGAACTGCCATGAGTCCAAGTCAGCGTGGGCTACACAGTCAGCTCCAGGCCATCCAGAACTAGAGCGACTTTTATTTCCAAAAGCAAAATGAGAAAAACGTAGAAGAAACTTTCTCCATCTTTTCCCCATGTTGGTGCCCGTCCTTCATTCTGAAAGTGATTGGGGACAGATTACAGATAAGCACCAATGGAAAGGGTTCTGTATAGTTTATACAGCAATAAACCAACTAGCTCTTGCTCTCTTGGTCCAAATACACAATTCACACAGTCCCAACATAGTAAAAGCTTCCTGGAAATCAGACAGACATCTCCTGACAGAAGCCAGCCACAGAATCAAGATGCAGGAATGACGCTGACCAAGACAGCCACACCTTGAGCCAGAACAGAAGCAGGAGGGGGAAACTGCTCACTAGTGGTGAGGGCCGCCACTTCCGCTGAGAGAACAAGTTCACAGAAGGTCCGCTCACCTGCAGGAAGCTGATGGCCATTAAGATGAGGCTGTAGGAGCTGATTCCTCCTGTGAAGACCTCGTTCAGATCCCTCTGCAGGAGGAACTGTTTCAACACTAAAATCAAGTACGGCAGTAGCGAGTACTTCTGTAAATGCAAGAAGATGCATACAGGTCAGCTGATCTGCTTTTAAAGAGACGCAGACAGCAAGTTTCACAAGAGAAAGAACTGCTCATCCATCCTCTTGCCCCCACCTCCAAAAAAGAACCATCTCCAAGGCTGAAGGATTCACTCTTGCTGAGGGAGTATGAGAACACCCTTTCCCCTCGAGCAGTGACGCAGTCAGGGGACACAGTAGGACTGCCAGCAGAATCCCGAGCACGCAGGAATAAGCAGGCGCACTCGGGCTGTGAGCAGCACAAGGGAAAGCAGCGAGGCCAGGACCTGTGCAGAGGGGCTGATCCAGTGTTAGCACGGGTGCAAATGCTGAGCTCAGATGAGAAAGGAGAGGAGCTGACAAAGTGGAAGACAGAGAGGAGGGAGCCAGACAGGCCTGGTCAGAGCTCCAGAAGGCACCAGCTCAAGCACCAAGCCAATCTTTTTTATCGCTCTTTGTTCGTGGGGAGGGGGGGGGGCGCTACCCCATTCCCAAATAAATCACACACAGAGGCTTAATATTACTTATAATATTATAATATAATGCCTGGCCTTAGTTTGGCTTCTTTCTAGCTGATTTTCCTGTAGTTAGGATGATTTAAGCCTCTGGGTTTTTTCCCTTTTTTTACTTTCACTCTTACTCTGTGGCTGGTGGGCTTTATTAGGACCATCAGGTGTGTTAGACAGACACAGTAACACAGCTTCACACAGCTTCACAGAGTTAAACAAATGCAGTATAAACAAAAGTCACACACCTGAAAATAATATTCCCCAACACTGAGGCCTCTAAAGGGAGGGGACCCACAGAAGGAATGTCAACCTAAACTTGTGAATGTGGCCCTGAGCCGGGAGCAAGGATGTGCACTAACAGAAAGCACATTTCCCCAAAGCTCTCTAAAATGACACTTAATGTTAGGAAGTGGTTACTCAAAGTAAATCAGAAAAACAGCTACGTACTTCTCAAGTACCTCTAGAAACCCCATTACAAGGCACTCATAACTGAACCCTCTGTATTGCTACCAATGCCCCATTCCAAGGTTTTTAACATTCATGAGAAAGGAGTAACAGGATCTCACACGGAACCTGTAATAGCAGTACCTTCATGTAGTTCTTGATGAACTCTGCCGCCCGGACACCAGTCTCCATGTTAAAGCTAATGTCGACTTTAACTTCAGTCTCCTGGTCTGTGAGCTTTATGATTGGCACCTGCGAAGATTTAATTTAAAAAGCGGCTTTGGCATCTACATTCTCCAGACAGCCATTCCCCTCCCTTTCTTCACAAAGGGAATCAGCAGTCCTCAAGGGCAGTTTTAAGGAGAAAGGCTCTGTCAGTGGTCACTAGAGACCCAAAAGATGTCCAAGGTCCCCCTCCACTGTCCTCACGGCAGGTCCCCACTGCACCTGCTCCTGCAGGCTGACTCTCAAGTGGGACAGTCAGAGGGGAACAAGAGCCTGAAAAAGAAGACTCCCGAGGGAAGGCCTGACCTGCACATGCACCCTAAGAACCATTACCACACATAAATGCCATTTCTTCTCGGTAGACTTGGGGCAGGGGTCAGACACACGAAGCAGTAAACCACAACACTACCATACTTGTTTTGGAGCAGCTGCAGCAAACACACAGGTTGCACCACACACAAATCCCCTGCACTCCAAGATCTGAATCCATGAATATTATGGAGGATGATCAGTAGAGAGAGCACACCCCTGCAGCAGCTGGAAAGCCTTAGATGCAGTCTCACCTTCTAGCTGTTAAGATGGGAGCCCTTTCCTATGCAGACACAGCTCTGGGTAGCAAAAGGAACTCTTGATTTTCCTCCTGCAATGTAAGCTAGCATGTTGTCTTTCCCACATGAAAACCACACAGCCACACAGATCCCTAAGCTGCACTCCAACAACAGCACAAGGAACGCTAGTTTCTCCTGAGCTATCCTCTTCTTCCTCTTGCTCCTCGAACACACATGGACACAATTTTGTCTTTTTGCATCAAGGGTGGTGATCTCACAAATGTCAAAAAGTCCAATTATCACAGGCGGGCAGCTTCTCAGCTGGTTAAGCATGAAGCTGATCAATTGCATGTATATACCACAAGAGGACAATCTTTAAATGCAGGCAGTAACAACGACCAGAAAGACCTGAGGATGCTGGCACTATGTGGGAACTCCTATTCAGGTGGAGGTGTCAGGTCTCCATACTCACTGTAGCTTTGTCAAGGACTTTGATGGAGCATGGCTCAGCCACGTTGTGCTTTCGAAGGGCTTGTTCCAACAGCTGTAATGGAGGACGTTCCCACTTTCCAAAGACAACCAGGTCTATGTCACTGGACAAAAGAGAAATATACATTGGTCACAACACACCTTACCAGGAGGTGACATCACACATGGGAGGCCAGCCCCACAGCATGCGGCCACTATACTACCAGGCAGCGGCAGAATCCCACTAAGGATTGGGCACTGAACATAGCTTAACTCGTGTAACTATGAAAAGCAAGAGTTGAAAAGGTCCTCAAAGCCCCCAGAACCACAGGGGTGAAACAGATACCACTTTCCAGTCAGCTGTGCTACTGTCACTGACTCTTACATGATGACCTTTCTGAGGGGGAACAGATTCTGGGCACTGTCTTTGTGATATCAAGACCACTGATACATGGGTAGGGTAGTTATAGAAAGGAAGAGTTTGATCCAGTTGTGGCCTCTGAATCTTGGACTTTACAGTCAGCAGAACAGAGAACCAAATAAGCTTCTATTGTTTACAATTCAGCCAACCTGTGGTTACTATGTTACAGTATCAGGATACTAAGGCAGTGTAGCTGATTTGGCCAGACTGTGGTTACTATGTTACAGTATCAGGAGATTGAAGACAATGTTTACAATTCGGCCAGACTGTGGTTACTATGTTACAGTATCAGGAGACTAAGGCGGTGTTGACAGTTCAACCAGACTGTGGTTACTATGTTACAGTATCAGGAGACTGAGACAGTGTCTACAATTCAGCCAGACTATGGTATTTATGGTATTACATTAGCAGGAGACTAAGGCAGTTCCCATTCATCTGTCTCTAATGCCCAACATTTCTATTCCATAAAAAATTAAATGCAAGATGAAAAAAGCCAATCAAGCAATTTGATACCTTAATAATAATAATAATCTAAAATTCACTTTCTGCCTAGCATCCCTCTGTGCTCCACAATCCTTCTCCAGCTGACTATTGGAGCCTCAGATACACACAGAACCATCTACCCAATAAATACTAAAGCACATAGTCATCTGAGTGGTACTCACCTTGTTGGAAGATAGAGACCTGTACTAAAGCTGCCAAATATCTGCACCTGAAAGAAAATACCCCACATTCGAGTCAGCAGGCTCCCACCTTGCATAACATGAATAAACAACAAACCAGCTTGGATAGGGGAGGCAGCAGGTGGAATGCTACAAACTAAAAAATCCGTTTATGTATGTATCAAAATCCAGGCACAGTTATTAGCTGCCCAGTCAGGTGGCATACTGCAGGGTGTCTGCACAACTACAACCAAGTACCTCATTTCCACAGATACTTACTCATCCATGTGAAAGTGAGGTACTATAAAACACTGTCTTGTGTTGGTTTTTTAGAGACAGAGTCTCTCTATGTAGCTCTGGCTGTCCTGGAACTTACTATGCAGAACAAGCTAGCCTCGAACTCACAGGCTTTGCCTCCTGGGTGCTGGAACTAAAGGCATACACCACCATGCTCCATTTGGACTTGCAATTTCTTTATTTATTTATTTAATTATGTATACAATATTCTGTCTGCAGGCCAGAAGAGGGCACCAGACCTCATTACAGATGGTTGTGAGCCACCATGTGGTTGCTGGGGTTTGAACTCAGGACCTTTGGAAGAACAGGCAATGCTCTTAACCACTGAGCCATCTCTCCAGCCCCATGGACTTGCAATTTCTAATAAAACAAGTTATATGCTGCAAAATGCAGTGACTGCAGGGGGTGGGGCAGGAGTGAGATTTCTAACCTTAAGGAGATTTTAAAACAAGAATGAGGGAGAGAGGATAAATGAAAATGAAAATATAAATATGAATTAATTTCTCAAGCTAATTTAGGTCCTCAACCAACTGTGCACTGGTGAGCTAACCAATGGCTGGACCACTCCAGAGTATGATTCAGCAGTGCAGTGGAAAATGCTTTTCTAAACAGCTCCCAGGTGCTACCCAGGATTGTGCCTCGAGAGCCACTATATGCAGAGTAATGGGAAGCATGGATGTGAGTGGACACAGCTGGCAAAACAACTAGAGGGCATTCACATTGACGGTATGTGTGAGGTAACACAAAGGAGACCCACATCAGCTGTTGGCCAGAGGTCTTTTACCACAGTTTCAATCCGTTTCACCACTTCCCTTCTCATGGCTGCTTCTTCAGGACAAGGGGACATGAAGTTATAGAAGTCAATTATCTCCTCATGAAGTCTGGTGAATAAAAAAGAAAAACAAGAGAGTTACAATTAAACAGAATGCTACCTTTTGCTACAGGTGAAAACATATTTGGAGCTACTCAGAATCTAGTTTCTGGGATTGGAGTGATGTCTCAGTGGTTAAGAGCACTTGCTGCTCTTACAGAGGACCCCAGGTTCGATTTCCAGCACCCACATGGTGGCTCACAATCCTTTGTCAATCTAATTCTAGAGGACCTGATGACCTCTTCTGGTCTCCAAAGGTACACCCATGGTACACAGACATACAGCAAACCACCATACACATAAAATAAAAATTAAACTCTAGAAAAAATCTAGCTTATTTAATTTTTATTATTATTTATTTAATGTGTATGGGAGTTCTGTTTGCAGGCATGTCTGCGTACCACTTGTACACATGGTACTCTCAGGGGCCATTAAGAGGATATCAGATCTCCGGGAACTAGAGTTACAGACAGCAGCGAGCTGAGAATCAAGCACAGGTCCTCTGGAAGACTCCAGTACTCCTAACTGCTGAGGCATCTTTCTAGCCCCGAGTTTCTTTTCTATGAAAATACAGAATCAAGCACAGGTCCTCTGGAAGAACAGCCAGTACTCCTAACTGCTGAGGCATCTTTCCAGCCCCGAGTTTCTTTTCTATGAAAATACAGAATGAAAACTTTGAAGTACATGAGAGCTCAAAGGATGGTTCAGCTTCACAGATGAACTCCTGTCAATTCCAGACATCAGCATACTGAGGACTAGCCTTTAAAGATGTATTCAAAACGATGTGAGTTTGAGAGGTACACTCATAGCAAAGGCAGTTTCCAATGAACACAGTGCAGCACAGCAGCCAGCCAAAGGAGCAGACCCCAGCAAGGCATCCTGAATCACACAGGATACCTCATGATAGGCAACACCCACAGCCTGAGACAGAAAAGATTCATGAACATCCATCCCCAGGAGCCCAACAGCCCCAGGTCTCAGCAGCTCCGGATGAGACCAGTAGTGTTCACAGAATGAGAGCAAGGTACAGAGACAGAGAAGATAATTAAATGAATGGCCCAAAGTCACAGCAGAACACTAAGGCTAACTCATGAAAAACTCATGCATACTTCCCAGGCTGGCTACACTCACACATCTTGTAAACAGAGAGGTTCAATGGCCAAAACGTGACTCAAGTCTTCACTAGCAAAGCAGCATATACAATCAACCTTCTTTAAGCTGTGTCTGAAATATCAACAGAATGAAAGTCACCTTTCTGCTCCCAAGGCCTCAAGTGTCGGGCTTCCTCCCTCAGGTGACTGTCCCTGATACTCCAGAGAGGACAGCTGGACAAGTCCTCTGGTCTACAGCAGGCACCCCACCAGTAAAAGAGTATGGTCAGATGTCTGATCACTCATCCAGGGCCAAGAGGGAATGACCAGCATTTCTCCAAGGTAAAAAAGGCCACAACCTACCCAGGTGCCCGAGCAAGAAGTGGTGCCCTGCAGAACACAGGTGTCCTGATTCCAGTGCTGCGGTTCTAACAGTGAAAAGAACAGGCACTCTGTCTGTCTGAAATCATGGCAAATGAGATGCAAACATTACCACTGCTCTGGGAAAAAGTCAGTCAAGAACGTGTGCTTTGATCTCCGAACAGGACACTGTTGCTGGACTGCCTCAGCTCCTCTGAGATGAGGGTGTGGTGGTCTGAATAGAAATCCCCCATAGACTCATGGGTTTGAATACTTGGTCCATAGGAAGTGGACCTATTAAGAGGTGTAGCCTTGTTGGAAGAAGTGTGCCACTAAGGGGTGGCTTTGAGGTCTCAGGAGTTCAAGCCAATTCACCTCTGGCTGCCTACTGAACCGTATGGAGAGCTCTCAGTTCCTTCTCCAGCATCATGTCTGCCTGCAAACTGCCATGCTTTCCGCCATGACAACAATAGACTAGACCAACCTCTGAAACTGTACACCAGCCCCAGTTAAATGTTTTTCTTTATAAGAGTTGCCTTGGTCATGGTGTCTCTGCAAAGCAAAAGAAACTGTAACTAAGACAAAGGGGTCCAACAAAAAGCCAAACCTCCTGTTGGCCTTTCCTGGAAGGAAGCAAGGTCACCACGGCACCATGAATGAGTCAGTGAGGGAGGACGCCTGACGACTGACAGCAGCTGTTAACAGACATGGGAAACAGATCTGTTCCAGCCCTCCTGGGCCATGGAGGTAGCATCCCACAGCCAGTGGGAGTCAATGCTAATCCTCTGCTGTCCAGCAGGCCTGTGGTCAGCACTGCCCAGTGAGGAAAGTCACCCCTGTGCAGGTAGGCGAGCAGCTGCCACCTAAGGGACAGCGCTGAGCAACCTCTTGGTTTCAGACGGCCTGGAATGCTGGTGGGCTCTACGTCCACTCCTAGATCCTGGAGCCTCCCGGGTGCAGAGAAGGAAATGCAAAGCGGTGTGCTAGAGGCCTGTGTGTTCACTGTCAGAACCTCGTCTTCAGACGCTGGGCCTGCCACTCGCCAACTGCCAGGCTGCGTGACCTGGGAAAGCAGGTCAGCAGGCCTCAGTCCTCCTCACCAGTACCTGGGAAGTGATTGCCACCACTACACCTGCTGGGTTCCCTGAGCATCTTGAGTTCTGTACTCCATTTGCTCTTGTTACAGTATAGAAAAGGAGCATTGAAACCAAGGGGACCATGTTTGTCTCTGAGATACCAACCATGACATCTGGCCCAGAGGCCAGGCACAGCTCCAATTCCATTGAGGACAGGGACTGCACTGAGCACTGCAGTGCCTGAACTGGGCACTCTGTGATTGTTCTGAAGAGGGCAGAACTGGCCAGACCAAAGGCTTCTTGGTGAGCTTTTAGTTTTCAGCATGAGAATACTAGAGAGCTGACTTTTGTTGTGTATTTTCTACTGAAAATTAAAGTTCATAAAAAAAAAAAGATAGTTTTTGTCTATAATCAATTTCCTGAAAGTCCAGATCCATTCAAGGATAATGGCAGGCTCAGTGTGGTGGCCCACTGATGTGAGTGAGATTCCCCTCTGTATGCTGCGGATATCACTGGTTAATACAGGAACTGCTTTGGGCCTATAGCAGAGCTATAGGGGAACAGAGCTAGGTGGGGAAAGCTAAACTGAATGCTGGGAGAAAGAAGGGTAGAGTCAGGAAGAAGCCATGGAGCTGCCACCGGGGACAGGCAGACATGCTGAAATTTTGCTGGTAGGCCATGACCTCATGATGCACAGATTAGGGGAAATGGGTTAAATCAAGATGTAAGAGTTAGAAAATAAGAAGCTAGAGCAAATGGGTCAAGCAGTAATTTAGATAATATAGTTTCTGTGTGACTATTTCAGGGTTGAGCAGTTGAGAACCAACAAGTGGCCTCCCTCCAACAGCGCACATCTATAATCCCAGCACTTAAGACAGAGCATGAGAAGGGAGAGTTGAATCGAGCCTGGACTACATGACACCACCTTAGAACACAGAGAGAAAACATAACAGATTTTCTCATGTCTCTTCTGTATGCTCTATCAATTTCTGCCCTTAATACCCAAATCAGGGCGTGAAGCCTAGATCACTGGGCTGTTTGTAAGAAGAAGCAACCACAGCTACAAAGCCAAACCAAATCATTCCATAGCAAACTCAGCTACTGGGGAAAACAATGGCCATCCAGGGAGGACAGCTTCCACTATGGAAGTGCCGCATCCAAACAATCTTTGCAAATCCAAGCCAGGTGAAGCAGGTACCTTGGGCTCCTGGTTCCTATGCCTTCCTCCTGCTCCTCCCTGGCAAAGCTGGTTCCTTCTCTACTCCACAAGTCCCAGAGCTTCTGGCTTGGGCTCTCCACCCCCAACCAGCACAACTCCTAAGCTGTCCTAAGGTGCCGCTCTTCTTCTCAAGCCTAGGCAGGCAGCTGCACTGCATCGAGTAAAGGACACAAGGAAATGTGCAGCAGAGGCAGTCACGGCATGGCTTAGACACCACAGCCACAGGAAGAAGGGACAAAGAAAACACCCAAATGCTGAGTGACAGCAGTGCCTTTACTGAAAGAAAATAGGGTTGGAGCTGAAGATACGGTTCAGGGGTGAAGAACATCTGTTGCTCTTGCAAAGGACTCAGGTTCTGTACCTAGCACCACATAGAGGCTCCTAACCATTTGGACTCCAGGTCCAGGAAATTCGATGTCTTCTTCTGGACCCAGATGGTGTACAGACCATGCAGGCAAGATACTCATATACATAAGACATAAGATAAACCTGAGAGAAAAGAGAAAGAGAGTGTGTGCAAATGAGAAAGAACACACACAGATTAATGGGTGACCCTCCCTGGATGTGTCCACAGCATTTAACACACCAACTGTGAGCTGCTAGCACTGTGGCTTCCCAACTTGCCTAGACACAGCTCTTGGGCCCCAAAGGTCCAAAGCTCTACAACTGTTAACGCTTGCCTCCTTTACCTAGAGAGCCCATCAGTCATCAGCTCCCAGTTCTGCTGGAAAGTGATGTTAGGACCGTACTTGACTTCAAGTGCTGATTTCCCTTCCCGGTCTTTTCCAACACAAAACACTGGCAACAGTCCTCAGGTATCAATTATTCTCTCCCTTCCTCCAACTTTGTCTTCAAAAGCTTTTGTTTGGGAGTTTGTTCTTGTTGGTTTCAGACATGGCCTCATTACATAGCTCTGGTTGACCTTAAACTTGCTATGCCAACCAAGCTGGCCTCAAGCTCACACAGATCCACCTGACTTTGTCTCCCAAGTGCTGGCTTTAATGGTGTGCATCACCATGCCCAGCCTCAAAAAAACTTTAAAATCAGTAGCTTCTAAGAAACCAAAATCCTTTCCTTTAGGGACCACTTTAGCCAGGAAACAGCACCTTGGTAAAAATATTTGGAGTTAACTGATACACACCCCCTGTGAAGCTAACAATTAAAGTTGACTACAGTAGGTTAACTGGTGTACACAGAGCAGCCAGACAGGAAAGGTCTTGCAGCTCTCTTTGATTCGCATGGTACTAAGCTGCAGTTACCTCCTTCCTAGCCAGAAGAAATGGACTGCTAAGAAAATGGGAAGTACAAGTATCCATGAGAGAATGAATGAATCGCTTCCACTACTCTGAGAGCAGATAATCTTCTTTAAAGCATCATTAGCTAGCATAGTTAATGAATTAATTATAAATCACTTATTTAATTATGACACAAGGCAACTAGTATCTGGACAGATTTAGTAAACTTTGAATCAGAAACAAATTAGGAAATCTTGAATCATACTATCAAACACCTTTTTTTAACTGCAGGCTCAAAACAAGTAGAAGGAAGTAGCCTGGAACTGGGCCCACGGGTGTTTAGAGAACTCCCACTAGCTGCTCTCTGAGTAGCTGCAGGAGCCTTTCTGGTACCTGTCTTCTACAGGGGGCTCTGAAAGGAATGGGAAGGCACAAGCAGGGGGAGGGATGACAGCTATACTACAGAGGTGTGTGTGGGCTTGACCTCAGGAAGCTCAGGAGAGAAGGAAGGTCTCTCCAGCAGCAGCTGCTCCCTAGGGGCACCAAGAGAGGCCAGGGTCAAGTGTTGCTGTGATAAAACACGCTGAGATTATGTGGCCCTACTTCCAGGTCACAGTTTATCAGTGAGGCACATCAAGCCAGAACTCAGCAGCCAGAGGGAGGGGAGCTTGCTGGTTTACTCAGGATCATGCTTAGCTAGACTTCTTATACAGCCCAGGAATATCATCAGCCCAGGGAATGACTTGTCCACAGTGGGCACCTCTCCCACATAATTAACTAGGAAACAATCTTCCACCAGCGTGCCCACAGGCTAATCTGATCTGGGCAATTCTTCAATTGAGATTCCCACATCAGGAGACTCCAGGCTCTAACCTGTTAATACCAACTGGTATACACAGGGGATGAAGAGGGAGGGCTCTGCAGCTTTGTGACCAATGCTGACAGTCTGACTTTAAACAAACAGATGTCCAAGAACCTTCCAGAGTCTAACCAAGGGTTTGAGAGGTGCCCATGTGCACCCTCGGTGACCCAAGACTGTACCCCAGGCAGAGAAAACCCAAGGACACTGCAAAAGCCCTAAAGCCACCAGCGGGCTTCTTTCTCATAATGCAAAGCAGGAACTTAGCTTCAACAGCAGGTACCTCATGGCGAATCTTCCAGTGCTGGCAGAGCCGCCATAGCTACAGCCCCTCAATCCCTACAGAAGGACCAGTTGAAATCAGCCCCAGTGCTCAGGCCCCGAGCACATGGAAACCCAGCAGTGGGACTGGCACCCAGATGACGACTGAGCCACTGCACTAAATCTGAGGGACACAGCTCAGTTTCACTTCATGTCATGGCTACTGGAGCAAACATAGAAACAAGCACCCACCTCGCTGAGAAATACCACCTCAGAGCAACCCTTCCACACAAAGGGATATTGATTCCCAATGATTAGGAAAAACAACCTACAATTATGACAGTAAGAAATGCTGACCTAGAACTAAACTTTAAGAAGCAAGCACAGAATGGCACATTTGCTACAAGAGTAGCCCTACTATAAAATAGAAACACACACACTTGGGTCAACAGTAGGGGAATGACGGGTAGTTTCTTTTAAATTTTTTTCAGTAAGTTCCTGCTTTTATGATCCTGATCCCCCCAAACACTAATAGAACCCTAGCTTTACCACTCTTGCCAATGGCACACCAAAATCAAGCAGAGGGCACCCTTAGGCCTGCATCTCCATCAACACCCCACCTTTCGTAGCCTCTACCTTAAAGCTGGCTGGTGGTGTTCCTTCTGACTTGGCAGATACCTTCTGCAGCCCCTTCAGATTTGGTTCCTCTCAGGTCACTATTATAGGAAGTCATTCCAGATGGTCCCCATCCTACTTGCAAAGCCAGGGCCCTAAAAACCTATCCCACAATTCCATGCGCTGAGCAGGGAGTTGGGTAGGAGTAGGCACCTGATCAGACCCCACCCCAACAGCCCAGCTGCCTAACCTCCTTAGACCATAAGGAGACCAGAAACTGCAGACTAGCTAGCTCTGCAGCTGCATTCAGACTTGCAGAAAGAAGCATCTTGGTTGAACATGAGCGCTGCTCTCTCCTGTGTGCGCAACACTGGTCATGGAGCACATGGCATCACTGACATGCACTCTGCACCAGCCCCACTACAGCCATACCCCTAGCCGAGATGCAAGATGACAAGATGAACCTTGTAAGAAAAAAAGGGGACCCTATCAGGGTGGAAAATTACCAAAACTATAGAAAGAAAGAGCAGGGATTAAGAGAGAGGAAAAGAAAATAACCCAAGAGGCCCAAAGATTTCTGCCAATATTCAGAACCAAAAGCAGAAGCAACTTGTATGCTCCAGTTACTTAGTGAGGACCTACTCTGTGGCAGGTACCGCAGAGGACAAACAAAGCCCTTGCTCTCACTCTGCTCTCCTGGAAGGGGCTTCCTTGTGGAGAGGGGTAACGAATAAACAACATGCTACAAGAAACACAAAATGTGCTGTGTGGCTCAGGATGAGTTGCCAGGGCTCACCTTCCAAGGAGCTGCTGCTGAGGCTGGGGCTGGAAGAAGCAGCAGCAGTCAGACAGGAACAGCAGCCCCAGGCAAGGAAACCCTGCAGGGAGGAGCATCCCTACACCACAGACTGAGTGCAGGAGCCCTGGAGCCGCCTGGGTCCCCAGGGGCTGACTGTAAACAAGAGGCCACCAGGCCTTCTAGGAAGTCCAGGGAGGAGCCAAGAGCACTGAGCCCTGGAAAGCTGAAACAACTCAAAGCCAAGTTCAGGTCCCAAGAAAAAGCTCAGTCTGCACCTCCAACGCCCCATATCTGGGACCTGCAGGGCACAGAATGATCATCCTCCTATCCCCAGTCCACCTGCCATTCTGAAAGTCTGCTTGCTCCCACAGGATTCACAGCAAGTCAGTATTAAGACGAGCAGTGGGGAAATATGCTGTGCACAGGTAGGGAAAGAGGAATGGTATCATAAAAACAGTCAACCCCGAAGAGGAAAAATTAAAAACAGACAAAACCACCTCATTGCCAGCTCCACAGAAAAACCAGAAAGAACATATCACTAATGTAGGGGAAAGTCAGGGGTCAAAACAAGGCATCCAAGGATGAACAGACATCAGATACTGCCACCCCAGGAAGGTAAAGCCAGCAACATAATAGAGCCCCTCCCTACTCTGCAGGGCAACTTCAAGTCTGCAGCGCACAGCATGAGTCCAGAAAAGTCTGCCTCACTGGACAGAGGTGTTCTGGACAGGTGAGCAATTAGTATCTATCTTCAGACCAGAGAAGACAAGGTCCTGCCTGGCAGGACAGGTGGTGGCGGCACTGTTCAGAGATGGAAAGCCAGCCAAGCGACCCATCAGGCAGTGCAGCAGCCATAACTTATCCACTCTTCAAAAATGCTCCATCTAGTCCCTACACACAAAAGTACTGGCAGTGGCCGCTGTGCAGTACCAACAGGCCACACAGCAGGCAAAAACCAGACACAGGGTCAGAGCATGGTAACCCAGAACCCACCCAGAATACACGGATGCCTCGGGGAAGCAGGGCTGACCCTGCCAAGCTAATGAAAGCAACAGGACAGCAACTTGGAATCTGCACAGAATCCACACAGGTAGTCCTAAGAACAGGGCCTGGGACGCTGGCTCAGTGAGGGCTCAATGTAAGCTAGTAGATGTACCAAATTCACAGCAATGCTGCCTTGTGAACCGTCAGTAGGCAGGAAGACCCAGAAGGTCTCAGTGCACACAGAGAGGAAATCAGTGCCTTGTTTCTTCAGTTTTACATTCTGAGCTTTGGCAGTAGCTCTTAGAAACCTGTGTTTCTATCTGAAACTGCACGGCTCTTACTGAAGCAAGATAAATAATTCAGCAAAGTTTAAAAGAAGATGGCTCTAGTGAATCTGCTGTTGATGGCACCAAGTGTCATCTATAGGATCTGAGAGAATGCCATGTATACTTGTGGTCACCTGGTGATTTCTGGGTGATGGGACTAACTTCAAAGCTAACACGTTTAAGAAAATGCATCAACTTCACAAATACATCATTATTTTAAAATTGGTGCCAGATATGGTGGCTCAGATTTGTAATTCGAGGGGACTGGAGGCTGAGGCAGGAGAACAGCCGCAAGTTTGAGGTCCACTCTTAAAAAGCAATGACTAAATGAACGGGCATAAATGCTCTGAAGGGCCATCTGTAACCTAGGCAGCAAGGAAGGAGGCCACTCTAGTAGCAGAGCACAGCACCAGGTCGTGCGCTGGATCTGTGGGAAGTTGCATTCAGAGTCCTGCCCTCTAAGCCAGGCAGGCATGGCCGCATCTGGCCTCTCTCCAAGGAGCCAGAGCCCAGGACTCACAGGTACTGCTCCTGTCAACCTCACCTCTCTGGCAACCCTAGCTGACGAGTAGGCCTGGGCTGCCCTGACAGCCTGCCCCTACCGGCTGTGCCACTCTGGGTGGACTGCTTCGCTTAGCGCCATGCCTTCTGGGAGCATCCTGAAGGGCAGCAGGTGTAGGTCAGCAGGGCCAGTAACAATTCCTTCTAGCCATCCTGCTTCTGTGTACACACTAGTCTCTGGTGACTGACTCATAAGGAGACTGGTAGCTACACTCAGAATTCCTTTCTATTTCCCAGACCATGCCAAGTGCCTGTTTCACATTTGGACGCCATATCATAGTTGTTTCTCTCTTCTTAAAATGCTGCTTAGATTTAGAGAAGACACCTGTGACCAAAATACTCTTCTTACACTTCACCATACCTCTTGCCTCTGCCATGTCACCAAATCATGCCTCTGGCTCTGCACTCAAATGCTCCCACATCCTCTCTGGGAAGCACTGATGAATCATATGGACTTGCCAAGCAAGGAGCCTGAGCCCAGTTTTACCACTTCTTAGGTGATTTTTGGACAAGATCTAAGAGTCTCTCCAAACTTTCCCTCATCTCGTTAAAACGAGCTGTTGAGGAGTGCAGGATACCCAGCTTTTCCAGTGGAAGTCAAGTCTGCAAGTCAGCACCTTCCATCGACCCTAAGATATTCTGGGAAGCAAGATCCAGTCCTGAAGTGTTTCCTCTGTCCCCTGCAGTCAGGTACCCACATAAGAGGAGCCACAGGCAGGGTCTGAACACACCCGTTTTCATTAGGAAAGGGACTCCTCGGAAGAGGAACAGTAACGGTCCCTTATGAACTTATCTTCCGGTTTGCCCAGTGTCTAGTTAAATCCTTAGCCTGGAGGAAGCTAACTCCCTCATCAACAGCACTGACCTGTGTATGCCCAAGTGCAGAGCTCTCTGCCAGACCATGTTAGCCAATCTAGACTGTGCCTGTGTCTGTAAAACACAAGTAATAGTGCCCATTTGTGGTTGTCATCCAGAAAGTCAAAGAAGAAAGTGCAGGGCTCGCTAGCCTCCAAGAATGCTGTGCGCAGGAGCTGCTGGGAGATGGGACTGGGAAGCTGAGGCTATCGGTGACCCAGGGTAAAATACCAACAGGCATCACATCTTTCGCATGCTGAACCAGCAGTGCTCCAACCCTCAGAGTCGCTCCGTTACACTCTCCGACTCCACGCTGCTCGAGTCATGAAATCATCAGCCTTTCATAAAAGATTTGTACTGGAAACTCAGAAGCATGGATTCTAGTGCTTTCTCCATAGCAACTTGCTGAGCAACAGTTTTTACTGCTGTTGAGTTTCAATTTATTTCAGCAACTTACTGAATCACACTATTTCAAACGGAACGCTGAGCTGCACAAAGTCAGCACTGTCCAAGCACAAGGCCATTTAAATTTTAACTAAAATTAAATAAGAGCTCAGGAGGGTGCTCACTAGAGGAGTATCTGCCTGGCATGCTCAAGGTGCTCAGCTTGATTCCCAACTCCACAAAACAATCAATAAATTAAATTTCAACTCAGTTTTTCACCTTCACTGGCCACCCTCTTAGTGCTGGCTAGCACACACAGCCAGTGCCCATAACCCAGGAGAGACACAGCTGCTGTCCTCTGCCCAGGACCTCAGCCCCTGCTGTGTCTTCCCTACAAACCCACTGAGGAGGGACTAGGAGCCATATCCTGCCACACACTCTGAGCACAAGATTGAGATCTCATAACCCACCGCCCACCAGCTATACCACACATGCACACAACACAGAACAGACTAAGGTGCTGTCTTCAGTTAAAATACAACTGCAGATTTCTGGGGGGGGTGGGGCTACCCCAGAACTGCCCAGTGTCAACACTGGGCTCAGCTGAGTCTACATCCTCCTCCCCTCCCTAAGACGTGGAACTTTGGGTCTGTAGTTTTGCCTATTTAAAAAAAAGAGGAAGGCTTTTCCTGTTGGCAACACAAAGCCCATTTTGGGTTTCCATTTCCTGAGGGGAGAACAGGGAAGGAGCAGCCCTTCTCACACGTGCAGACCAGCTCACAAGCTGACTCCAAGTCTCCGACCGCTATGAGGTAAATGTCACAGGGTCTACTTTTCAGGTGGAGAAGCTGAGCTGGGAATGAGATCCCAGGTGAAACCAAAGGACAGACGCAGCAGGTTCTCAAAGCCAAGTGCATGCTTCCCAATACAGGAAACAAATTCAGGTAAAAACAGTAATAATTCGACTTTGTGTTTCCCTTAACCAACCTCAACATTCCCAGACTAGAACTAGAAGGTTATGCCCACCCTATCCCTCGGGAAACAAACACTGGCCAAACCCAGAGCTGTGTGAAGCAGCATCTGTGGAAAGGCAAAGGAGTGTCACGACCCACGAGAGAAAGGCGAGCAAGCTCTGGAACAAGGACCCTTGAGATGCTCCCGTCCAGTTGGCCTTGTCAGCTAGGAAAAGATAAGGCTGTGCAGAAACCCACGTGTCAAGCCTCGATGTAGCCCAGCCTATACTGGCTGCCAGCAAACAGCACAGGTGACTAGGGACACTCAGCAAGTCCCCAGTTAATCTCCCAACTTACTCAAGTTTTGTAACTTTTCTGTTGGTATCTATTTTTTAAAAAAGGAAGATGTTACAACCAAGTGGGAAGCCTTTTGGATGTGACCTGCGACTCTGCAACTTGCTTTCCATCCTGTGTGCTTGTGAATGTTTTTACCCTGCACTGCAGGTCTTAGCCATGCTTTCCTGCACCAACTAAAACAGTTCAGCAGTTAAATCCACTGCAGAATTCACAGGTGAATCTTTAAAATGCCTAAGACAAAAACTAAAGTTTCCTTCACTTCTGCACACAAAGTCTATTTGTCCTTTGCCTCTTTCTTAGTATGTCTTTGGTGCTGGGAGTACAAGCTAGTGTAGGGGAAGCTAACTCCACAGAGTGCAGGCTGGGGCAGGGG
>NC_022021.1:48786478-48792552 GCF_000317375.1 Microtus ochrogaster
AGCTAACTCCACAGAGTGCAGGCTGGGGCAGGGGGAGCTAACTCCACAGAGTGCAGGCTGGGGCAGGGGGAACTAACTCCACAGGAACTAAATATGCAGAGGTGGGGTCAGGAAGGGACAAGGAAAGAATTGTGAGGGGTCTTCTTGCTCCTCCAGGACATGGCACATATTCTGAAACTAAGGCCATAGGTGAACCACAATTCCCATCAACCTGGCTTGCAGATCAGGTGTTGCCCACATCTTAAAACTAAACAATGATGGGCTACTTTGTAATTATCGAGTGGCAACTTAAGTGGGTCACCAAGACAATGTGACTAATGCAGGACACCTCCTGGCTGGTACTTTTCAGATACAGTTTCTGTGCAGTCGCATGGTTCTTCTGTAAACTACTTTAAAATAAGAAACTAAAGAATGATCCTTCTGCAAAAGGCACAGAGGCCACACTGCTCGTGTCATCTCCTAGGAGTAAGGATCAAGCCAGAGGACAGGACTGGCAATATGCAAGAGTCGTTGCAATGGGCTGATGTCCAAGCCAAGGACAGAGTGGGAAAAGACAACCATGGCCTCCTCTTCCCACAGCAGTGCTGTCTCCTCACTAAACAATGCCTATGTGTGGCAGTCAGTGCCCAATCACCGAACCTGTGGTTCTTAGGAAACAGGGTGTCTGGATGGGTCTACCCAGTCATGTGAGCCCTTGCAAGAAAGGGGTCTTCTCTAACTGGCAGGAGACATCAGGGTTAAGGCATCTTGTGGGCTTTAAGATGGAAGGGAGCTCCTAGAAAAGGAGAGAGCCTAAGTGCCACAAGGGCAGGAATGGGCTTCTGAGTATGCCCTAGGGACACACGCCACCTGATACTTAGACCCCCGCCTTCTAAGAGCTGAGTGGAAAGCCTACCCAACCTATCCCAATGTGACTCAAAGACTGTGCCCAGTGAAACAACCGTTCACAGCACTTTGCTACCAGACCACAGAAAAGTGGGGTAGTCAGTGTACATGCCAGGTGGGGAGAAGACATGGCTGCCCCACTGGGCCACGCTCACACAGAGCATCACCTGCTTGCCTCTGTGGCAGGCTGCACCTCCTGGGCAGTCTTCTGGGGTTAGTGTGCCATCCAGCTGTGCTTAAAGGAAAAGCAACACTGACAGGCTGGCCAGTTCTGGACCTGGCCTCAGGGCAGCAACCCAAGTCCAGGGCAAGCTGTAGGGGTGGCTCCCGGGAAGGTGATCATCCTGCGGCTTCAACTCTGGCTGCACCATCAAATTAACTGTGTCAACTTGATCATCTTGGATAACTTTCTAAGTACAGCTCTTTTCCTGCACAACCTGAAGATCTGACCCAAACCACCTCAACAAGGCGCAACCTCTTACTCCAAGGGGCACTGGTACCCCTGCTCCCAAAGGCCACTTTCGTGTGAATTTTTTTAAAGATGACAACTAAAAGCTCACATTTGTGATCAAAAACTATCCAAGACACTGAAGCACAAGCCTTAAAATTATGTATTTTTTTCTTTTAAACGTCTACTTAAGGAGCTAGATGGACAGCCCACCGGTTAAGAGCACTCGCTCCTCTTCCAGAGAACCCAGGTTGTCCCAACAGCCACATCTGTTTGTTCACAATTGCTTCTAACTACAGGTCCAGGGAAACCCAGCGAATGCGGACATGTGGATGCTCACACACACGATGCATAAAAACTCACAAAGATACATACACAAAAGTCAAAACTAAAAATATATAACAACAAGATAAATATTATAAAGTTTACTTAAGAATACTTTAAGTTGTAAGAATGCTGTTTCTAGTGAAAACAGCACTGTTTTTCATCCAAAGACCATGGGAGCAAGACCCCAGGACCCCATCTTCCACAGCATGGGCACTAAGCCACTTCTGTTTAAAAATGGCTCACGGCTTCCGGTTTTATTTTTGTCTCCCCCTCCCATCTATTCCTTTTCTCCTTGGTGTTAGGAACCAAACCCAGAGCCTCCCCAACCATAAGGCCTCTCATTTTTCCAAAGGACCGGGCCAGCTTGTTTAATATTCTTGTCCAAAAAAATATACTGGCCTTGTCCTCCTGGGTAGCCCTGACAAGCCATGGTGCACTAGAGAGGCAAGTGGCCCAGCAGTTCTCCAGGACCCCCTCAGCCACCCTAGCAGCCAGGTGGAGACTGGCCGTGGGAACATGGACAACAGTGAGGCCACTGAGCTGGACAAGCACAGGTGTGTAATCCACTCATATTACTACACACAGGAGCTAATGTGGTCAGCGCGACCATTCTCACCTCCCTCTCCAACCCAAGGCAGATCTCTGCACAAGAAATCCATAAAGCATGACCACTTGTGCCCCCGTCACCTGCAGAGGGAGTGCTCCGCTCCCAACCTTCCAGGCATCAGCATCCCCACCCCCAAGCTCCCAGAAGACAGGGTCGAAGGCAGAGGTGACAAGAGTGACTGCACCTGTGCTCCACAGTACACCCCGCTGGCCCTCACCTGCCTTCTTCCAGGCCCGCTGATTCTGTCAAGCAGGCAGGAACCATGCAGGACGAGAAGGAACCTGGTTGCTCCATCAAGCTGACTCCCTCCCAAGAGTACAGCAAAAAGAGCATGCATGGAGCCCTGTGAGCATCACCAACCACAACCGCGCTGTAACTGCTGATCTGGAGGCTTCTCGGGCTCAACACAGACAATGGGTTCCCATCACCGAGTGCAGAGCACATTGAAAGACTAACCATGGTGAGGAGAGCTTCAAAGAAGCTGCACATGGCTGCTGTCACTGCAGGCACACCTGGAACGACACAACCTTCACAGAGTCAACTCAGGTCATGGGGCTGCAGGGGTATGCAAAGGCCTTCCATGTCCAACTGCACTCCTGCTGGAAGACACCTGTGAGGATTTGACTAAATGCATGAGGACCACACTCCCATTCCACTTAGAGGGCTTTGCTTTACCTTTAATCTGAGGCAACTTCTAAAGTCACTGAGGCTGACCATGGCAAAGGAATAAAACTGTGGGTCAGAGGTGAGCACTCAGAAGGCAAAGCAGGTTAAAAAGGGAAAGAGAGGACCCAGAGAGCCCATCCACACCCGCCTCCATCGCTAGGAGAGACCATGCAGAGGGCATGTCTGACATTACGTATGCCATGTCCTAAACAAAGGTCTCACAGTTCAACTTAAACCTGTGCCCGGAGCAGTGCGCACACTGGGATCCACCTTCTCTACTCCCCAAGCTCATGCACTAAGCCGTCCTCTTTCTTCATCCAGCTCAAGGTGGAAAGCAGTCTAGCAGTCCCACAAACCCAGGCCAGCAAGTAGTTTCCAAGGGCAGACTCCTCCCAGAGCTGGGGGATGTCACAGGTGCCTTGTGTCCATCAGCCGGAGAAGCAGCTGGGGTCAGCAAGAGCTGCAGACTCTCACCCACCGTGAAAGCACTCATCCTCCTTTCCGGAGGTCTGCAGAGTCTCCTCGGGAAGGCACACACCAAGACTAGAAAGAACACTACTCGGCAGCCCCTCACCAACCGTTAACTGGGCCATACTTCAGCTAGCACTTGACCTTAGTTCTGTCTCTTGCTAAGCACAAAGACTTGGTGCTGACCCACACATCACTCTAGACAAGTTGGTGGATGAGACAAGATTCAGGAGGTCTCTTTCACGCCATCCCAAGGTCGGTTCACATACGACCAAGCAGCCACATGGAAGCAGTCACTGGGGCCCCCTTTACTCCTAACACACAGGCTCAGCTCTACTGCTGCCCACAAGAGGAACCTGACAGAGGTACCCTGCCCTCCCAGGCAGGTCAGGCTAGCTAGAGAGCTCCTCCTCCAGGATTCAGCACCCAACAAAGTCAGGACACATGCACCTGAAACAGACAAGGAGTCACCAAGCACAGGAAAGAGATGTGGTTAGCATCTCCTGGTCCAGGGAGGACCAAGGCGAACCTCTTAGCTGGTTCAGAGTCCTCTTAAGACCCCTATACCACAGTGACCAACCGAGGCAGAGTCCAGGGCGACGGAGTAACAGAGCCCAAGCACCACCAAATTCAGGCCTTCATCTCTCTTGGAGATGGGGGCCAGTGGGGGAGGGGAGGGCATGGGGTGATGGTCTTCTTGGAGTTGGGAGCTGGCAGCACCTCATCCAACTGAGAATGCTGACCAGTGACACATCCAGGCCACAGTTACAGAAGACAGCAGGCTAGGACTGCTCAGGCAGTCTCCACCAGGGATGATTCCAATGTGCTTGAGGTATGAAGAGACACACAGGTCCAGGGGACAGCATCTGGTCAATGACTGAACTTGAGAGAAAGGTTGACAGGAGCCAAGAATAAACACCTAGGTAGCAATATACACCAGTATACCAGGAAGGGGCACTCAAAGGAGGGACCAGGTCTGGGGATCAGTTCAACTCCGCCCCAGACTCGAAAAACACCTGGCCAATCCAGAAGAACATACAGAGGCCCACCAGCTTACAAACCACCATGTAGGTCACTTCAAGAGACACGGCTATCGCTGAAGAACAGACAACGCTGCTGGTGCTTAAGAAGCACACAAGCAGAAGTGTCAGGGGTCAAGCCATCTTCCAGGAGAAACACCATTTCCATGACAGTTATGTAACAGTCTAGAAACCTCCCTCAGGTTCACACCACACACACAATCTGGTCCCTGACACCTGCCTCAGAAAGTTCTACAAGCCAGCACTATGGAGAGAGGGCAGAGAAAACCAGACGACTCCTGGTCTGGAGTCCATGCTATACCAGGTGAAACAAGTTGCAGGGTGGGCAACTGTTACAATGTAACACACGCCCATTAAAGAGTATCAGTGTTCCCACACACCTCAAACCGCAAACCGCCCCCTAAGCAGTTACCTCAAAGGAGTCTCAGGGTCTAGCAGTCATTCGGGCAGATCTGGCTCCCTGAGAAGGCCTGGGGTTGAGGGGGTAAGGGTGGGGGTTCGATGCCTTTTAGATCTGCAGGAACTGAGGCAAGCCACACTCACCAGCCTTGAAACGCACAAAGTACACAAGAATATTTTGTTCTAGACTCAGAAATGCCAACGGGTTGAATGAATAGCTTTACAAGAGCAGTCTCACCTGGTGCAATTCCAAACCAGCACCCCCCGCCTTGCTGCCACTGGGGACACTAAACCCTAAAGGTCCTCTGGGATGTGTGGAAAAATTTTAAATGAAAATGACACCTTCCTGTGAGTACACAAGGAAAAAAAAAATCTGAGAGCTTTTAAGCAGCTTTTTAGACTCCCCAGGTGATGCTTTCTGTTAATGTCTGCCCAGAATTAACACGTAGCTCGTAACCTCAGCACACACAACACCCCACTTCTAAAGAGAAAAAGAAAGAAATGGAAGAAACACATCACCTTCAACTTGACTACACCAAAATCTAAAATACACGATTTAACTCACAGGAAAGAACGAGCTCCCCCAGCAAGCTCTCCTGGCTTCCCTGCCCGGGAGGGGAGGAAGCCGAGTAAAGGTTTCCCCATCTACCCCCGGGGCCGCCATCCCGAACTGTCAATCCCCGGCCCGGTAGGTCTGGTCCTAACGGAGTTTTTAAAGTGCCCGCGTCCTCGGCGGCCCAGCGGGTCGGGCGTGTGCACTCACCCCTGGATGCCCGGGCTGTACGCGCGGCTCTTCCACGGCGTGCCGGGCCTCGCCGCCTGGGCCCCGGGGCCGCCCCCTCCGCTCAGCGTGGCCGCGCGGCTGCCCGACAGCAGGTAGTTGAGGCCGTACGTGCTAGCCTTGTTCTCGCGTTTCCGCCGGCCCGGGTGAAACTGGTGCTGCGGCGGTGAGCCGGCGGGCGTGGGGCCGCGTGGGCCGGGGTGAGCGTGGGCCGCGCCGTCGGCGAAGCTGAAGAAGGTGCGGCCGGCGCTCGCGCGGCTGAGCGACGTGCTGCTGGAGGACGACGACGACGAGCAGCCGGGGCTCTCGGTGCCCGACTCGGCGTTGGAAGACGATGAAGATGACGACGACGACGACAGCGACGGGGACTTGTGCAGGCGCCGTGCGCCGTCTGCCGCGGGCCCGAGCGCCGTCAGCAGAGCCGGGGGCAGCGCGGAGGGGCCGGGCGCGGGC
>NC_022021.1:48793302-48815040 GCF_000317375.1 Microtus ochrogaster
GAGGCGCGGCCTCCCTGGCGGGCCGCGGCGCAGTGCGCACGCGCGGGGATTTCAAATCCTCACTAGACAGCGCCGCCTTGGTTACCGCGCCTGCGCCTTGGGAGGCGGCGGCCGGGAGACGGCGGCGAGGGCGCCTGCAGACCAGACAGACAGGGCGGGGCCGGAGGGGGCGGGGCGCGGGCCACCGCGCCGCGCGTGCGCAGAGGCCTCGGGCGGCCGGGTGGAAGTTTCCGCGGCGGCTGGCGTGCTGCGGTTGCCGGTCCCGGCTGGCCGGGAAAACGAAACTGCTGCGACTGCGCCGGGCGAGGGTTGCGGGGTTAGCCGCCGCCCTCTGCTCTCCCGTCCTGTGCGGTCAAGTGACCCAGTAGAGCCTTGACCCGCGTGGCCCACCGCAGTCCCCAGCGCCCCGCCGGAACGCGTGGTTTGGGATGCGCCACGGGCCCCGCGGCCGGTGAAGTCGGAAGCAGTTGCAGCGTCCTGTGCGTTTTATGTGCGGGGCGAGCCTGGGCAGGAGGGCAGGTGCCCGGTAGATGCAGCCTCTCTGCTCCGGCTGCTCTTGGCCCCGCTGCACCCGGGCTCCGCTATTTGTGAGTCTAAGGGAGCGGCTCCGCTCCCGGTCTGTACCACGAAGGGGTAAATCGTTCTGAGTGCTTGGCGCTTCTAAGGCTGCACCAACGTGGACAGGGCCGTCGTGTGGACTTAGTTCCTTTGGTCGGGGGCTTAAATACGAATACATGTTTCGTCTCTGGCGTTTTCTGACCACCTGTCCATGTGGCGATCACCGCCAGTGCTGAGAGAGCCTGCGTTAAGCTCTGTACAGCGGTGCATGTCTCTATTTCCAGCACTTAGGAGGCCAAGGCAGGAGGATTACAAACAGTACAAGCCAGTCTAAGTCAAAGAAGCCCTGTCCCAAAGAGATAGGGTGTGTTGTGTTGAATACTACAGGAAAGAAAAAAAAACAGTCCTTAGTTTGGAATTCAATTTTAATGGATCAGGGAAAATACTTTGAGACCTTGTCCTCTTTGCCTTCCATCCCTCTGCCCTATTGGCTGCCAGGAGCATCCAAAACCAAACCATTACCTTTCCTCTTCTTGGTCCTTCCAATCACCTCTACCTTCGGTCGGTCTGTTTCCCACATTCATCCCATTCTCGCCCCCTTTAGCTTTTACCCACACAGCAGGTGGTTCTTTAAGGGATTTGTGTGCTTTTATGTCCACACATGTATGCATACATATTTAAGTTGTTACTTTTAAGAAATCAGATCGTCTACATCCTCAAAATTGTACGGGGGCTTGCTCTTTCGATGCTCACCTTCTAGACTCTGTGTTGTCATCTTTCCCTCACCACAGCTATCTCTTAACCTCGCTTGCACAGGGTGGGGCACACTCCTGCCCCAGAGCTTTCACGCTGGCTCTTACAGCTTCTTGGCACGGTCTTCTCCAGACATACATGATTCCCTTTTCATTTTCATGACTTCCAAGTGGTTGCAGACCTTGTCCTCAACTTCCCCATTCCTTTCCCCGATTGACTAAGACAAGTTTGTTCCTTCCCCATTCTGGAGACTGGGAAATCTGGCATCAAAATGACAGTAGGCCCTGTTGTCTCAGAAGGTTGTACAGCAAAAACCAGCCGCTGCTTCCCGCTTTCCTCTAAGTGACTGCTCTTCTTGGCAGTCCTGGGCAATGCTCGCCTGGCCACAGCACTATCCTGTCTCCACCACTGCAGGACACTTTGCGTCCGTGTCTTTTCCTAGGGCACCAGTCATGTTGGATTGGGCTCACCCTAACAGCATCAGCATAACCTGAGAACATCTGTAAAATCTGTCTCCTTATAAATCCATTCAGGTGCCCAGGATAATGGCTTCAACACCTTTTGATTCTACCCACTACACCATCTGATACATAGTTTCACTGTGGTCCCTCTACTCCATCAGAATGACAGGTCCCTAGGGAGAGGAAGGCTCATCCTCTGCTGGATGTCAGCTCTAAGACAGTGTAGCACAGAGAGAGTCCTCCCGTCAGTGCTAGCCAAATGGCAAAGGGCATGAGAGCACTGACTGCAGACTCCTAGCCAGCTCCCAGGGTCTGTCATTCATGCTACCATTATTTTCTCCTTACAGTGCTTTACTGTGGGTTTTTTTTTTCATAAAGTGCCATGCTCTTTACAGTTGCCTTTAGCTGCACCCCCCCCCCCATCAATCAGCCACCAGACAAGTTTTGTACTTAGAACAAAGGTTTTGATCACAAACATTTTATGTAAAATAGAAGCCTTTTTACCGAGATTTACTTATTTTTATTGCATGTGTATAAATGTTTGCCTACATGTATTGTAAGTGCACTGCATGTGTGCCTGGTGCCCACAGAAGCCAAAGAGGAGTGTCACATGTCCTGGAAATGGAGCTCCAGATGATTACGCGGTACCATGTGGGCGATGGGAACCGAACCTAAGTCCTCTGCAGGGGCAGCAGGTGCTCTTCACTGCTGAGCCGTCTCTCCACACAGAAGCCGTGTATTCCTTGATGCTGAGAGTAAAACTCAGTCTCAGAAACCCTGGGCATGGAGATCATTCTTCTCATCAGTTTCCATAGAGAAAAAAAACCAACACTTTTCTTTTGGGGCTCGAAGGGTTCCCACAGTCAGGTCTGAAAATATAGACCTGAGTTTCCAGGCTCCGTGATGTATCAGCAACTGGTGGGTAGGGGCTGAGACGGCCAAAGGTGGGTTTTCCCAGAGAGTCACATTCATGCACCTGACATTTGGCTGGCAGGCAATGGGGGCACCAAGGCTGACAACCTCATGTGTTTCCTTATGCCACAAGATGTCACTGCTTGTTCTTAGTGTGGCTGAGCAGGGCCAGAAGGAAGCAGGTGTGCACAAGCTTTTGTCATCATTTCTCAACACGCCGTGAGCCCAAGTGACAGATGTGACCTTAACACAAACATGGGTCTCTCCGTCTTAACGGATGATGCTGCAATCACACACATGGTATATGGATACAGGACAGCTAATAATGGGGGCCCTGCTGTCTCCCCATGTGTCTGTCTTCTCTTATTTATTACTTTTTAAAGATTCATTAATTAGTTATGTGTAAATGGTCCATGTATCTGTGTGCTCAGGCATGCATGCAGATGTCTGAGGAGGACAGAAGAAGATGTTGCATATCCTGGAACTAGAGTTACAGAGATGCTGTGCCACCCAGTGTGGAGGCTGGGCACCTAACCCAGGTCCTCTACAAGGGCAGGAAACACTCTTAACCACTGAGCCATCTCTCCACCCCACCCCACCCCACCCCCACCTTCTTACAAACAGGCAAATAGTCGGAGTTAGGGCCCATGTTGAATCCAGGGTGATCTCATCTCACAATCCCTAACCAGTTATATCTGTAACTATTTCCAAGCAAGGTCATGGGCGGAGGTTCTGAGAGTGAATTTTGAGACTCTCTCCAGTCTTCTACAGAGGCTTAGACCTGGAGGCAGGTTCCTTTGCTCCAACTGTAAGAAGCCCTGAGATAGCAGACCAGTGGTGGGGTGGCACAGCACCCTAGCCTGCACAAGCTGGCCGTGCCTGTGAACCCAGACCTTTGCTGAGGGCTGTCCCGACCCAGCCCTCGTGTTCCTACTGAGGACGTGAAGGGAGTAAAGGGCAGTGTCTACTGCATTTGACCCCTTTGGTCAGAACAGCAATCATTTTCCAAGAAAACCTCTCTATGTTTTTTCCTTAAATTGTATTGATGGCCGGGCGGTGGTGGCGCACGCCTTTAATCCCAGCACTTGGGAGGCAGAGGCAGGCGGATCTCTGTGAGTTCGAGACCAGCCTGGTCTTACAGAGCTAGTGCCAGGACAGGCTCCAAAGCCACAGAGAAACCCTGTCTCGAAAAACCAAAAAAAAAAAAAAAAATTGTATTGATGAACTGACCATAATTATAGCCACTTTCAACTGCCAGAAAGGCTAAGAAACGAGACAAGAAACCAATAGAGTCATGGCTTGTACTGGGCATGAGTAGGGGACAAAGGACAGAAGGGGGGATCTGCTGCAAAGGGGAAACCAGTTAGGGGAGGGGACCACAAAGCCAATGGATGTAAGTTTAAAAGCCGGTTCTGAGCTTCTTCGGGTCATCCTTAGAATAACTCCACCAGGAGAATGCAGCCCTCTGATTTCAGGGCCTTTGATGACATGGCTTTCTCCCCAGCTCACTCCGGGGCAGGAATTGTCAGCAGGACTAACTGTGTCTCCACAAGAGGGCACTTTGATTGTTGTAACTGAAAGGTCCCTGCAGTTGTTCAGTACAGACACACGACCTGCACAGGCTCCGTGTGAGCGAGAGCCCAGAGATTCTCAGTGGAGAAAGTGGAGATGCACCCTGAATTTACAGAGGAGGGTGGTGGGCAGAAGGGGGAGTCAAGAAGAGCTTCCGGACCAGTAACAGGGCAGATGCCTTCCAGGCGGAGGTCTGGGGAAGGGCGATGACCCAAATGCTGAAGCCCGCACATGCTAACAGGCCTGGGATGGCGAGGTGTCGTGCTCTGACCCTGAGGAGGCCCCCTTTAAAGGTTTATTCCTAGGACAATGCAGTCTGACCGTGTTAGAAGAGCCCACTCTGTCTGACTGGCTGAGGCGACAGCAGGAAATCAGTGACAGGCGCAGTTTATAGTGTGGAGATCATTCAGAAGAAGAGAGTCAGGGTCAGCAACCATGGCCACTATAGGAAGCAATCTCGGCCTGGAGGGAATAATGTGTTGAGAGCTTGTTTCTTTTCTTATTTTTTTTTTCCCAAGGCAGGGTTTCTCTGTGTATCTTTGACTATCCTGGAACTCACTCTGTAGACCAGGCTATCTTTGAACTCACAAAGATCTGCCTCCTGAGTGCTGGAATTAATGACGTGTGCCCAGCGAGAGCTTGTTTCTGACACAACCCCGTCAGCGTGGGCCCAAGGTACACAGGGAGTACAGGCAGGAGAACTCAGCCCCTCCCAGCCTTCCGGGGTTTGGATATCCAGAGATGTGGGTGACAGAGAAGGGACTTCAACTCTACCTTCTTATCTGGGGATCAAGGGTGTGGGAAGGGAGGGGGTTCAGCTCTACCCAGACAGATAAGGATTTGAGGGCCGTGTCCAGGGCTCAGCTGAAACAGAACAGGAGGGCTCTCTCTGGGCACTGGGCGGGGCTAAGCATCGGTAGAGCCTGTTAGTGCTAATAGTGAGTCCTTTAAGTTTGTAAGCCTTCCTTCTAGTGGGCATTTTCTGTACATAAGACAAGACACCAGGATGGGCAACTCGACTACCTGATTAGATACAGGACTCTCAATTGTTACCCTAGCTTCCTTGAGCAAAAGACCTGTCGCTGACAGGATAATGCTTGTGCCGGCATCAGCCATTCTGAATACACCATGGACACTTAGAGATAACTGTGAAACACTGCAGATGGTTGCCCTGGCTCTCGGAGGCACAGACCCAAGACAGGGCTTGTCAATCTGTACCAGGATTGCAATCACAAGCCTCCTCGAACCACTCCTACCTGGGAGAGAGGAAACACGTTCCCTACTAGAGGGAAGGCTATGATTTGTCGCAAGACCATGATTGGTCGAAAGCACAATTTTTAATAACCATAACTGGTCCAAAAGAAATGGCTGGGATTGGTCCAGACGGCCCCCTTTCAGGCTGTGTAGGGAGACCTCCTCCTACTTCCTGTTTGGTGTAGTGAAGCCTTGTCTTGACTCGTCTGTCCTGCCTCCAGCAGTACGTGCTGAGCTGCAGACAGAATCAGCAGAGGATAGAACCGGTGTGACAGTGGCCACTGAGGCCACCTGGGCATCCCACTGACCCACTGGGATGCCACCTCTTACAGGAGGAGAAGACTGCACCCGACGCCCAGTTCCTGTCTGGCCTTCTGGGTGCCACAGCTGCTGTGGCTGCATCCCGGCTCTGTGCTTTCCAGCAGAGACGGTCACTGAAGCTGGGTCCTGAATGCAGTCACTGACACCTGAGGGCTGAACAGCTCGAGGACGGTCAGGACAGCAGGACAGCGGGAAATGGAAAGACCGTGACAGAGTGGGTCACAAACAGCCCCGGCCACCAAAAGACCTCCACACAACCGTCAAGTCTCCCAAGTCCAAGGGGCCCAGACCCAAGACTGACAGCTCTAACACCAAACTTGCCCAGGGCCCAAGGGTCCCAGTACCCAAGACTTGTGTGGAAATGGTACCGCCAGAGGGCGCTACTTGCTTCCTGCCTCTTGCTCCAATTCGCTGCTGTCAAATACCGAAGGAAACTCACATTTGGAAAGCTTCTTTCCTATCTATGGCCCCATCCAGGTGGAATAAAAGACCTCTCAGCTGGCAATAGGGAACTGAACGTGAGGTGGGGGCTCAGCGCCATCCACTCCCTCAGATTCAGGCGTCTTCCCACCCCCTTGGCCCTGAGAGTCCTCTGCTTCCTGGTGGAGGGCAAACGGGGCGGGGGAAGGGAGAACTAGGAAGAGGATCCTGAAGGAGGTCAAGTGGCCAAGCCTGGGGTGATCAGTACATCTCTTGCATCCAGAACTCAGATATGTATCCCCAAGAAAGTCTGAAACCAGCAGGTGTGTGATGCTGACTCTGCTATGAACAGGTGGGCCCCAGGATCCGTGACTAATTCGGTGTGGGAGGCAGGAGAGAGGGGTGTTAAGAGCTGTGGGGTTCCGCGGAAGGGACTGTGGCAGGAGGGCTCGGGTGTGAACACGGCAGCCACCGCTGGCGCAAGTCAGCATGAGTGACGGCGAAATCTCCATGGAGCCCTTGACGCAAACACTGGTGTCTTCGGCTCGTGTTCGGCTTATAAGATGTTTCTTTTATTTTTTTGGAACCGACTAAAATCTATAGGAAGAAGACAAGCCACTTAAAAGTAAGGCAGGAGCATCCGTGTTTTCCCATTTCTCTTCCACATCCCCTCGCTGTCCTGGTTCTAGTCTGAAAGGACAAGAAGTGATTGCTGAGGGCCGTGTTCACACTGCAGGCCACCCTCGGACACTTCCTGCAGCTGAATCAGCCAAGCTGGCTGTGTTTCCTGGCTGAGGTCACGTCTCAGGACAGCCGAGGTGCCACACCTCACCACCTCGGGTGCCAGCAGTCAGTAAGTAGAGGCTCCACCCAGGTAGGAAGCCTAGGTGAGTAAACCCAGCTTTTCCACCCCAGGGGAAATGTGCAGAACTCCTATGGGAACCGAGACTGTAATCGGGTCAGCCTCTCATGTTTCCGCGAATACCAGGGCCTGTGGGTCCAGTTTCTCAACTTGGACAATCTGGTAAACCTCTAACCTCGCAAGCCACATCTTCAGGAAGGGATGGATGATCCTGGCCACTTACACTTAGGATTATATGAAAACTAATTACAGCTGGATTTCAAGAACAGACCCTACAAGCGGGCAACTCTTACTGCTCTGAGATTCTGCAAGAAGCTGGGGTTTCCTCTGAGCCTCTGAGGTAGAAAGGCAGTGCATAGACCCACATCCTGCCTCCCACTCAGGCTGGCTCTCTCCCACCAGCTGTAGGGGGCTGCTCTTCATCTCTGTTCCTCAGGTTGTTCTGTATTCTCTGCCCACCCTTTTGGCTGGCCTGGAATTCACTCTTCAGCCCAAGGTGGCCTCAAACTTGGGGCAGTCTCCTACTTCCGGTTCCTAAGTGTGTTTACAGGTGCGAGCCATCACATCCAGCTTGTATGGTGTTTACCAAGGGGCGACAGGAGTAGCTGGGGAAGTCTCCAGAGGGAATCCGCCATGAGAGCCTTTGTCGGATGAGGGCTTTCTCACCCACAGTACCAGAATAGGCCTGGAGAATTCTGAGCCATGCAGCTAGATTGAATCTCCGGGGCCTTCTCTAGAGGGTCATCCAGTGTACTCCATGGGCAGGAGCAGGCTGGGGACCATGCCAAGCCCGGGGAAGAACTCTGCAGAATGGCCGTGGGGACAAGCAGCCACAGGTAGAATACATCTTTAAAAAAGCCACCAGAAGAGTTGGGCAGAGTGTAGTTTCTGGGACACGGGTTTAGAATGGCTGGAGGTCCTGGTTTCCTGATTTAGGGGACAACAGGGCGAGCGAGAAATGCCCCCTGTGTGAGAGGCACCTTGAGCTAGTTGACATGGTGGTTGGCACTGAGCATAGCCGCCTGGCCAGGCCTAACCAGGAGCATGTGCAGAAAGGCTCACAGTTCGTGGTGGCACCAGGTGAGCAGCACGCCGAAGTGGGTGTGGACCCGGGGAGCAAGCAGAGAGAACCAAGGGGGCTGGGAGCTCGCCCCTAATCTTCACGAGTAAGCCACGTGGCATTTCAGCCCCCTGAAGTTTCTCGGTAGGGTGGGGGCATGCGCTAGAACATTTCAAGGTCCTATTCAGTAAAATATGTGGGTCTACTACACTGAAGAACTGGCTGAGCCCCACAAAGGCCTAAAAATAGCGAGTTTACAGACCTGCAGATTCTTTCCTCATGACAGCAAGGCCTGGCGGGGCCGCTGGCTGCCCGGGAGGCATGCCCCCCCCCCCCAGCTCCAGACACAGACAGACCAAGGCTGGGCTCAAAGCCTTGCCTGCCTGGCGTTCCAGGGGACAACGCCTACCGCAAAAGCTTGGCCATGACCAGCTCTCTCTCTGATCCAGGCATGGGCCGCCTGTTGCCAGCAGGGCTCCTTCCTTCTGGACTGTTCTTGGGAATGTCACCCACTTTTTTAACCCCAGTCATTGGAACAATGGTGAGCGGAGCCCATGCTCCACCAAGGACGGCAGGTGAGAGGGTGGGGAGCAGACAGACTGAACACGCGTAGTGCCCCATCCCACAGGATCCACGCTTTGAGGAGAAGTCAGTTCTGCTCATTTTTGTCATCTTCCTCCCAGCAGAGAAATGACACAGGGATGGCGCCTAGGCAAACATCCGAGAGAGAACATGGGGTCTGCTGCCGCCACTGCGGAGCTTTGAACTGTCAGCACTCACTCTGAGAGGTGTCAGCAAGCTTAGGAGTGTGGCGACCCCACAGAGGAGCTCTGGGCCTCACCGGGTGTGGGCGCTGCTCTGCAGCGGTATTCTAATCTCTCGGTAATCCAGGCGGGTGGCCAGGAAGGTGAAGCCTCCAAAAAAGGGTGGGAGTGGTTGTAGCTACCAGGGACTCTCTACAGCTACATGCACACGCGCGTGCGCACACACACACACACACAAAGAGAGAGAGAGAGAGAGAGAGAGAGGGAGAGGGCATACGTGTGTGTGCGCGCACACACACACACACACATGATATGGGCTGGGGTCTGAGGGAGCATCTGTCGTAGGAGTTTGCTCTTTTCCTCTCTGGAGGGTGGTCAGATGTCCGATGGGGCACAACCGGCTCAAGAAATGAGATGAAATCCCTGTTCTGTGTGACCACGGTTCTCTAAATATGAACGGCTTCATAAAGTGACTTTTGCTCATTTCTTCTATCAAGAGCAACAGCCCCCAGGTCTTGATGGCTGGTCAGAACAGCATGACACAGAATGCTGGGTCTTCCCTCTGGTTCCACTCCACACCCTTCCATTCGGGATCAGAGGCTGGATTAACATCCTTCCTCAGTCCCATGGCTACGGCGGTCAGGTAAAGGCCCTGCCGAAGCCACAGGGGTGTGGATCGGTCACCTCAAATCACATCTCACGGGTGGCACCAACCTCAGGGAAGCACAGTGAACTTCATGATGTGGGGTGGGGTGCGCGATTCTCTGGCAGAGATTAAGGGGGAGTGGCAGGACACTCTCTCCCGGATATAAAAAAAGTACTGTGTCCCTGTAGCTGTCTGTCTGTCCACTGACCTAATCCACAAACAGTGCTCCAAGTTGGCGCTTGTCTGATTTTTCTTGCCTCACTCTGACTAACTTTAAAAATAGCCATTAACAAGTCTGTGACTTCTTATCATAAAAGCACTTAAAATTAATGGATGTTCTGCCTCCAAGTTGTTTGGAAACAGGGGAGGGGGGGAATAAGACTCAAAATCTCAGCTTTTGTGTGTTATTATCTGATCTTAGATAAATTCATCCACCCATGACTTGCCAATCAGGCAACAAATCCACATGTTGTTTCTGCCCTGTGGTAAGTAATGGGTGTCCAGCAAGGAAGGGCAGGAGTCCATGCCCGTGGCACTTTCCATCAGAAGGTCAGATGAGGGCTCAAGCCTGATACCCCTCCTCCGTGGTCTTTAACACCGAGCCCACGTCTGAGCTCACACACCCTCCTCCGTGGTGTCTAACACCGAGCCTGTGTCTATGATACCTGATACCCTTCCCCCGTGGTCTCTAACACCGAGCCCACATCTCTGAGCTCACACAAGGTAAATCCTTCAGGCTGCAGGTGTTCAAGGCTGTACTGAGTTCCCGCCCTGCCTACAGTGTGGGCAGTGAAGAGGCTGTGAGCCAGCTCAGGTTCTCATCAAATTCTCTGTCACAAGAGTTTCTAAAGACTAGAAGCAGGGAAGTCCCCTGATGGCCCAGATTGTCACCAGCACCATGGAAGGACACTGCATTCTTTCAAAGTGGGTAGAGCTTGCACAGCCCCCTCCTCACTGTCCATGGCCCAGCATCTGACTGCAGCCCTTTGTAGAATATCTTTGTTCACAATCCACCCTCTTTTCCCTGATGGATCCCTCTCCAGCGTGTGGACTTTGCTGTCACCTCCCTGGTACACTGCCGTGCCCTTCTGAACACCTCCAGCCCCATGGCTGCATCCTCCTTCCACTCTGCCGGGCATGAGTGCTGTCCTCCCTGACTGTGAGCTGCTCCTCTCCTTGGGTTCCACTCAGACTAATATCTGGCCTAGCTATCCATTGGGAAGCCATCTTCCCTGCCCTTGTTCTTGACCTGTGGCTGGTTCTCTTTGAGTTTACTCGCCTCCATCCCTACATCTGAGGAGTCTGCTGTCCTCAGCAGCAAGAACACTGCCAACACCGTCCCTGCATATCCAAACAAGAGCCTGGAGGAGGCTACCCACGCGTCGCTGTTGACTATGAAGTTCCCTGAGAAAGCCTAGGATCCCAGTTGTGGGAAGAGGGAGGATTACGGTCAAGATTAGCTCCCTTCTTAGCCACCTAGGCATGTTTTACCTTGGCAGATCACGCCCTTCCACCAACTCAAATCAATTAAGAATGAACATCACAAGATAACATCTGAATTGCATGAGTGAAATGTCCCGAGATTGCTGCAGTCTGCAGTCTTGAATGTAGCACGTATCTAGTGAATGTGCTAATTACGGTTTTCTCTTGTTCTATGATGACAGACGTTCACGTAAACTCTCCCACGAAGGGACATGCCATTCAGAGCAACCAGAAGCCACCTTCCTAGGCTGGGGTTTTTCATGTTTGACCCAGAACAGCCTTCTTTGGAGCAGGAGCTGTGTTCTGTGTCACCTGAATGAATGAATGAACTACCATCTGAGATCTCCCCTACCTGGCTCACCAGCTCCAGACCAACTTGTTAGAGCCATCAGATACTCACAACCTGTCCACCATGCAGGCCATGAATGCCCCTTCACCTCTGTCTTTGCCCTCCTCAGTACAACCCAAGCCTTCTGGACCCAGGTCCATCTGCAAAACCTTCATAAGGGGCTCCCGGTCACACACCCCTAAAGCAATGGAGACAGAGATCTCTGGTCACCATGACAGCGACTGACAGATACGAAAATGAGTGCTAGAACTCTAGTTGCTGCCTTAATTAGCTTATTCTTTTATTGCCTAAAACAAATGGCTTAAATGATACATGAGATATTTAACATCTCATTTTTCTTACTGAGTATCTCACATGCACTACCAGGCTTTGTCACAGCATGAGCCTTGCCTCTGGGGATCTGACCCTTTCCTCAGCCCACCTCTGTGGCCTGCACTCAATTGACACGTGTTCCTGGGATTTGGATTTGCCCACCTGCTTCTCTATGTCTTTTTCATTCATGTGGAGACAGGAGGAGTCCTCCACCCCCCCCCACCCCCCGGACTGTAACCGGCCTTCCAAGGAGTTGTCCCAGAGCGGAAAGTTCCCTAGCAGTGATTAGGTTCTAGGAGAAAGCCCTAAAGTAGTGCAAGAAGCAACATTCATTTGAAGAGACGGAGACTGCGGGACCAGAAAACACTCCAAAGCCTTAGCTATTGAATGCATACCCAGTGGAGGCAACGCTGGCAGACCCTGAGCCAATCCACCATGAGATGGAGGCCAGCCCGGAAGAGGAGCGGGCGTTTGCACACATCTGAAATGACGGTCGGTAGGCAGAAACGGTTTGCTTACAAAGAAACCAAATCCGTGTGTTTCAAAAGATGTGTTTCGTTTATGTTGTTTCCGGCTCCATCTGCAAAACCATTTAAAAGTCTCTTCTTACTTCTTTCGCAGTGGGCCATGGGCATTACAATGACGACACCTTTGTTGATTGGCTGTTCCCAACATCAAGTTAGAGAGTAACTTTGTCTGAGTTGTTTTTCTTCTTTTTGTCTCCACAGAAGCTATTTCTTTTCAGGAAATGATCTTAGCATATTTCCGAGCTGCAGGCCCTGGCGCATGCCTTCCAGCAGGCACAGGCTGTGGCAGAGAACAGAGAGCCACCCTGGCTGGCCTGCCCTAATTTCTAAAGCGGAGCTTGTGAGTCTGGAGAGCCGGAGCAATGTATACACAAATGTTGTGACAAGCTAGCAGCTAATGAAGGCGTGATGAGTGACAGTCTAAACAATGAAGGGCACATCCTGGGTGCCTCCCAGATTGTCTCAGAAGAGAGAGAAAGCCCGTTCCGAAAGCATGAACTCTGCCAAGCCCCCAGAGGACTCAGCAGGCTGCCCTGGAGAAGCACGTCCAGAATGCGAGATTTGAAAATAACTTCACGTGAGTGTTGCCCACTGGTTAAGATTTTTACAAGCCACAAAGGATTAAATTTGAGTTGCAACTGCTTAGGAGCTAAACTCTTCTGATGTCTAAAATCCAGCATAATTCCATGGGAGAAAAAGAAAACACATGATCAACTTGAGCCTATTTCTGGGGGAAAAGAATCTTTTAACTTTCTGTAGTCATCTTTTGTTTGATGGTTTTGCTTGGCTTTGCTCGAGAATTGAGGATAAATGAGCACACGGGTCTCAGCCCGTGGGTGGGAAACATAAAGGTTTCATGGATTAGGACTGTCAAATCAGATGCTAGGAAAGACACATGCTCCAAAGGCAAGTTTGGTCTGTCGGTGAGGTCTGCGTCAGTGTGACTAGGCTTCCTGAGTGACCTGTATATTCAGAAGTCAAGTCAAGAGGAAGCTTTTTGAGGAAAGAAATGAGAATTCTACAAGACATACTGATGCTGAAACAGTCCTTTTCAATTGCAAGGAGCAGTCGCAAAGGCAGTACTGCTCCAAGGAGCAGCGCAGAAGTGTTTTCTGGGTAAGGCGCCGGGCGTCTGCAAGGCTCTGCATGTGACTGAGTGGTGGAGCTGTCAGTCACCCAAGAGAGCCGGTTTCACCAGCGTGCAGCTCTGTTTGTTTTCCGTGCAGATCGACACAGTAACACTAAGTAACACTCCAGCATGGTGATTGTTTCGGAAACTGACAAGCTGCTTCTAAAATGTACGTGGAAATGCAGAAACGCCAGCCTGATGAAGAGAACCTTAGGCGATGAAAACAAAATTCGGAAGCTTCGATCTCTTACATCGTTAGCCTCATAGCGTCAGCTTTCGGGGTTATTTACCTTGTAGGTGGCAGGCGTGGCTGTGTGCACCACGGGGGTCACACCTCTTAAAACCCCACTTGATACAGTGATGCTTACTTAAATTCTGCTCCTTGAATTTTCCTCTGTTCTTTCCTCTTCCTCCATCATTTCTCTTCTTGCTGGCACAGTAAAAACATCTTATATCCCCTGTCCTTTGGAAGTTAGTGACTTGGATTTTGATTCTAGAAATGATTGTAGTGGTATTTTAATTGATTAATAATTAGCTTATTTGTGGTTATGAATACTGCATGCAGTACCTGATGAGACCAGAAGAGGGCAGAAGATCCTTTGTGGTGGGTGCTGGGAATGGAAATCCAGTCCTCTGCAAGACCAAGATGCGCTCTTAAGCCATGACCATCTCTTCAGTCACTATATTGATATTTTGCTACAAGCTTAGGAGCTTGTCTTGTCAAGGTTGTTGGCTTCTTTTGGTATCACCAATGGCCCATCTCACCCAGCCTTGACAATGACATGAACCCACTGATTTGAATCAATCCCCTCCCTCTCTGCTCATGTCTCCGTGTTTCTGGTTCACATGGCATCTCAGACATTCCAACTTTAGTTTACTGGGTCTTAATCACAGGGCTGAGGATCGGTAATTTTTGTAAGTTACATATCTTTTCGAGAGTAAATCAATTCTTTGTGTTTTGTGAGCATGTGCATCTGTGGTTTGTGTATAGATGTGGGCGTGGGTGCAAAACGGTTCTCGGAGAGGCCACTGGTGTTTTTTTCCATCGCTCCACGCCTTATTCTGTACCAACCAACTCCCAAGTCACGACACAGAGACTTGTGCGTTTGGAATGGTCGGCCTTAGCTTGGGTCTTTTCTAGCTAGCTATTTTAACTTAATTAACCTGTTTTTCTGTATCTACCTCTTGCCTTGGGGCTTTATCACCTGTCTTACCCCTGTGTATCTTACTTTCACTGCTCCCCTGTATCTATCTGGCTGGCATCCTTGCTTCCTGTCCTAGGCGTGCCCCTCATTTTTGCCTTCTCTAAAGCCTATATTTCGCCTCCTATTTATTCTCTCTGCCTGGGAGCCCTGCCTATCCTGTCTCCTGCTCAGCTCTTTATTAGGCCAGACCAGTCAGGTGCCTTAGGTAGGCAAGGCGAAACAGATGCAACGCATCTTTACATAAGTAAACACACACCCTTACAAACATAAGCAAACGTAACACGCCTTTACAAGGTTGAAGTCATATTCTGCAGCATAAACAGATGTAACACATCTTAAAATCACATTCCGCAACATCATTCCCTTAAGACAAAGTCTCTCGCTGAAGCGGGAAATAGGCTGGCGGCTATTCCTGTCTGTGTCCCCATGGCACTGGGATCACAGACATGCATAGCCATGGCTGGCTTTTTACAGGGGTGCTGGGGATTTGAACTCTGGTCCTCAGGCTTGCTCAGGAAGTAATTTCCCCCACCCCTATCCTTTGCGTTTCAATGCTGTTCTGCCCACTACTCTTGTCTGTGACTTTAGCATTCACGTGCAAC
The DNA here is from genome assembly GCF_000317375.1 of Microtus ochrogaster. Classification (NCBI taxonomy): domain Eukaryota; kingdom Metazoa; phylum Chordata; class Mammalia; order Rodentia; family Cricetidae; genus Microtus; species Microtus ochrogaster. The sequence continues at coordinate 48,808,492 of NC_022021.1, forward strand.
AGCTCTTGATTTCTGTCGGTGCTGTTCAGAGCCCATCGCTACCCCATTCATGCCAGTGTTTTAAATTTAAAAACCCTGAGTATTTACTACACATGGACAAAGTGGGTGATGGCCAGTCTGGCCACTTCGGTGGGCTGAAGGTTAAATAACGTAATGGAACAAACGTGTAATGACAGAGCAAATAGTAAACCAAGCGAAATAGAAAGTGCTATGGAACCTTTTGGAATAAAACCACATAGATGTTGAATCAAAAGGATGAGAATCGTGACCTTTCTCAGCCGGGAAATGACAGAGGACAAAGCTCCCTGTGTTTGTAATCACAGGGAAGGGCTCACCCGTACTGGAATGAGAGTGGGTGGCAGCTGCCAGTCTTCAGTCCACCCTGCAGAACCTGCACACTGCTGATGTCATAGAGGGATGGCATCCCTTCCGCTTGTGAAAGAAATCAATGTGAAGGTGTTGAAAACTGGAAGACATGGCACATTCACCCAGGCAAAGGAATTCTTTGGAGTCCCTCTAAAAAAGTGGTGCTGTCAAAATCAAGTCAGTTCAAGCTCTAGCATGGACCAGAGAGAGGACCCTAAGGCCCCATCACTGGTTGCAGCTCCGTCAGCAGTTGAGAGCTGCCAGGAGTGATGGCTCTTTGGGGTTATGGCCCCTGCTAGGCTGCCCAGGACCCGAGGATGACCCCATTTACATGCAGGCAGCAGCAATTCAACTCAGTGGGTTATTAAAACTAATTAAAGAGACTATGGAGCTGGGAGGGAAACTTAAGAAGACTTGGGGTGCATTCTAATGGGGAGCAAAAGGTGGATATTATCAAAATATATTGTACACATGTATGAAATTTTCCAAGAATAAATGAAAATATTTTTAAGTGTTGCTATGCTAGGGATTGATTCTAACAATTTCCAAACAGCACAAAACCACCAACTCTTCATGATTCTATTTGGCCAAAAAAAAAAAAAAAAAAAAAAAGAAACACACACAGGCATGTACATCTGCTGTAAGACAATGGTCATTTTGATTTACTGTGGCAGCCACAAGAAGCTGCCACGAATTTAGTAATTTGAAATCTTGTGAATCTGACAGTTCTGGAGGACAGAAGTTCAAAATCGCTTTCATTGGCTCATGTATAGAGAGGTCTGTGGGGGCTCTGGAGAGAAACCCATTCCTTGTTCCTCAGCTTCTAGTGGGTGACCATCCCAAGCAAGTGTTCTTGGCTCATGCCTGCTCCTTTTCAGGGCATCCCTCCATCATCTGCTGCCTCATGTCAGCATCTCAGATGCTGGCCCCACTGCCTCTACTTTGAAAAGGTCTCTGCGATGTCACTGAGTCACCTAAATGCATCAGGATAATAGGCCTTGCTATGATCCTTGCTCATGTGTGCTGAGTCCCTTTTGCCATGTAAGGAACTCATATGATTTCCAGGTCTTAGGACAAGGACATTATTCACTTGAGCACAGTTGGAAAAACATGGTGTTGTGGCCGCAGGCACAAAGCTGTCCCCTGGGCTCTCCCAGCATCAACGTGTAGTAATAGGAGCAGCGGGGCTGCGTTCCCAGTTCTGTTCTGTTTACTCCTCCCATCTATGTTTTAACCTATCAGGGCAAGCAGCTTCTTTATTTAATTAACCAATGACCTTTCTCCATCATCAACGCAGACAGTTCTCATTGGCTTCTCAAAAGCAGGGGAATGAAGACGAGGAATTGAAGTCACTGAGTCCATGGTGTCTGTGAGTGAATACTTGTGCAGCTCTATGTGTGTGTGTGTACCTGTGGGAAGCAGTGTGCAGACATGGGGAATGCTTGAATATGAGTATATGACCATGGAAGCACAGGTGTGTGCTTGCATGTGTGTTGGACATTGGAGTCAGAAACAGCCGAGGTTTTGAAAATCTAAACAGGAAGTGATGATGGAAACATTCTTGGACAGGTGGTCTTAACATAACCAGTGTTCTGCTGAGACCCCCCCCCTTCCAGTTCATGTCCCTCATCCTTGACTCTGGACAGAAGCACCCCATTCACAGGTACCCAGAGTGAGGACCAGGGCTTGAGGACTCTCCCCATGACAGTCTGCAAAGCCAGTCTCTGGCCCCTTGGCAGCCCTGGCTCTGTGCTGGTTGTCTGCCGTTTCTCAGCTCTGGGTCCAGCCTTGCCCCTGTTACAAAAGCCATCCCCAGGGTTGGCTACGCAGCTGGACCGTGTTCAGATGCATTTCCCTCTGAGGTGATGGCCATTTAAATTTTAACAGAAACGTGCTTAGCCCATCTCTGATTTCAGGCATTAGGTTTTACAATCTACTTTACCACAAACTCACACACAGTATCAATTCTCTTGAACTGAATTCACTGAGTCCGTGGTATGTGTGAGTAACAGGCTTACTAATATTCTTGGTGGAATCGGGAGCGCTGTTGTATTGTTCTTTTAAACTTTTTATTTTTGAGATTACAATATAGTTACAACATTTCTCCCTTCCCTCTCCTCACTCCGAACTGTCCCATATACCCCTCCTGCTCGCCTTCAAATTCATGGCCTTTTTTACACACTAATTGTTATATTGCATGTATATTTGTATACACACACATTCCTAAATATAGCCATTCCAGTTCCTATAATATTACTTACTCGTATGTATGTTTTCGGGGCCACTTTGCTCAGCTCTTGGCATTTGTCTTTTGACCCAGCTCTGTCAAAGGCCTGGTGCTGTCCAAGGTGTTGAAACCCTTCTTTCTCACAGACTGGAGAAAGCCCTGCTTTTCTGAATGACTCTGGGCAACAAACTGCATGGGATAATTTATAGCTTTTAATATGGATTCTTAAAAAGGAAGAGGAGGGGGAGGAGGAGGGGAAGAGGAAAAGGAGAGGGAAGAGAAGCCGGAGAGGGTCAGCAGCTACTGTTTTAGAAGGAATATGAATCTCTGCTAGCACAAGGGCTTTGGCTGATCTTAACTCATCTTTTTAAGTGCCCAAGAGCCTGACCAGGGCTATCAGGACTGGGACATCCTGGGAAGGTTGGGTATTCCTAGCTCTATACAGAAACATTTTAGTGCCTACACAGGGTGGTTTGGCTGCTTTTTTTCAAGTTGTCATCACTATCTTCTTTCACATTCAAACTGAGGCTGCCCTGTTGCTTTGCATACTGAAATGTAAAACTCAGCGTCTGCTCTACACTCTATGGTACGCAAGCTGGGAACTAGGCTGGAGACTTAAAAACATACACATATACACACAGAGAGAGACACAGGGACGCGGGTCATCCTTGATACAAGAATGCCCACTTTATTGTGTTCAGGTGCAGCTTATATAGGGCTCTGGCCACGCCCCAGCTCTCAGGATCTTTCAGCTGCAGACCCTTCAGAATCCACTCCCCTGCCATCAGGGTCTAGTGCTCAGAGCAGCTGCAAACACAGGAAAGCAAGTTGTTTTGCTCAGAGCAATTGCAAGCATAACAGGTCATTTACAAAAAATTCAGGGTCTCGGGGTCCACATCCCCTATACTAAAGCACTTAACTGTCTTTAAAATAACCCTAAATTGCAATCCCAGGAAAGGGAAGAACGGTGGACAACTGGGTTTGCAGCTTGGTGATCTTCCTAGGTTCTCCCTGCTTGATCTTAATGCAGCAGACTGTCGAACAGGCTCCTCAGTATCAGGAGCCATCTACAGAGCAGGCATGGGGGCAGCTCTTCCCTGGGGGCTAGGAAGACAAATCCTCACAGAGAAAAACAGACACACACAGTACTGGTCATGCACTTCTGCGGCTCACTCGTGTGCAGCACCCTCCTGGTACTTAAATGCTCATGCAATGGAGTGGGCAGCACCAGGTCCACCAACAGAAGTTTGGGGGTGCACAGGACCCCAAATAGTACCCTCAGATGTCAAGTGTCACCTCTAAGTCCTGAGCACCCCTGATGAAGAGCATCATCCCAGTTGTAAATGTAATGGCACTCAGTGGCGTTTCTGTTCCCTAGGAAACATCACATCCCAGTGTACTTCAGACTTAGTACCCAAGACCTTATTCAGAGGGTGAGCCTGTTAGAGTTCCTGGCATGCCTATACCCTGCATCTGCCATGAACTCGAGATGCCTGTTGTGGATGAAATCGTGGTCCCCTCCAGTGCACAAGTGAAAGCCTTAATACTCATGGGTCCTTGATTAGAATTGGGCCTTCTAGGGATAGTTAGGTTAAGTGAGGCCACGGTGTTGCTTGAGAGCTCACAGGACAAGGCCAGGTTTGCCTTGTAACCAGAGGAACCCCAGAGGTCCATCTGTGGGCACAGAGAGACTGTGTAATTGCGCAGTGAGAAGAAACCTTTTTGTAAGGCAGACAGAGCAGCCTGAGCTGCTCTTCCAAAATCCAGCCCTTCTGGTGCCTAATCAGAAGCTTCTAGAACTGTGAGCAAATAAGCCGCCATTGTTTAAACCACCTGGGGTGTGGTACTCATAACAGCAGCTGAGCAACCTGGCACCAAAGATTCAGATTACTTCCTGATCACCAAATCCAACCTGCATGGTTCTGGCAATGAGAGCGTTCAGTGTGGTGTTTCACAGGATACCAAAACAGCCAGGTTCTCATAGTTCTCACAGAGAGATTAAGGCAGAGAGAAGGAAAGAACATAACTCTGAGGCAAGACAGCACAGGGGCACTGTTGGTCCTGAGTGATAAGAAGAAACCCAAGTTCTCACAGAGCGATTAGGTTAGGGCAGAGAGAAGGAAAGTGAGCATAACCCTGAGGCAAGACTGCACAGGGGCACTGTTGGGCCTGAGCGGTAAGAAGAAACCTCTGGTGTTCACATATCAGAAGAGAAAATTAACGCACTTGTTGGAGAGCTTGCTGCACAGAAACCACCAGGAGCTTGGCTGATGCCGTGTGGGCAGGATGACAAGCGAGGTTGATAGCTACTTCCGGACACACAATCTGAGTTTATGGAAATCCATAAATACTCAGATAACGTCTGAGAAGACCTCCGGGTAGTTCAGCATGAATGTAAGCCTCGTTCAGATTACAGAAAGAGAACGAGCCAGTCAAAGTCACTAGAAACGCCGCCAGGGTCACCACCCCTAATTTGAGTCTCTGAAGACCTCGTGAATCACCACAGACCACCCAGTGCTGCATTACCGGTTTTGTTTTCTCAACTCAGATGGAAATAAACACTCAAAGATGCCCACTCGTCCCTTTCTGTTGTACCAGCACATGCACCAGCACCAAGAGCGATACGCGCTGTCTTCCAGTTGCTGGCTGTGTGTATTCCAATTATTGTTGTGAGGCACTGGGCAAGAACACCGACCAGAGTGGCATGGTCAATGGGATCCATTGTGGGATGTAGGCCAATCCCCATTTTCCATTTCCACAACACAAGCCTCTCTCTGACCAGTCAGACAGTAGCAGTATTATTTCCAGAGATTTGCGGCACTTCAAAGCCGTTGTCTAGTTCTCAGAAGCCTGAACATTGTCCCTGCTCTCTGCACATCTGTCCTGCTAACCACACACTGGCCCTGTGGGAGAAAGCCTCTTGAGTTGTATGGATGGCCACTTCGCAGGATCCTTATCTGTGTAAACTATTCAATGGCAACGTCCTGTCTAGGACTCTGCATGCACAGGGCATGCCTGCCCAGCTCATTCTCACACTCTCAGATCCTAGCCAGATTCCTGGCACAGAGGGGCACATGAGGACTTTCTGAATGAACAAACTAGGGTAGGCGGAAGGAAAGAAATCCATTCAGCACGAAGCCTATTTCTATTTGAAAACAGTGTCCAGTGCCCAAGTTTTGCTTTTTCTTGGGCTCCCCAGGGGCTGACATCGTGTGACATTGTGATAGGACCAACTGCCAGGTCTTCAGAGCTGTGTCCTGGCCATCTCACAGTCTTTGTCACCAACTTTATCTTTCTTTCTTTCCTTGCTAATCTTTGCTTTTAAGCTAAACTGTATCTCAGCTCCAATGATGAGCTGGGTCCAGCAGTCATAGGCTTTCAGAGCATCAGTGTGATACCGAGGGCCAGTGCATTTGACACGCCCTGAGTGCAAAGCGGCAAGTGGATCTCTGTGAGTTCGAGGACAGCCTTGTCTACCTAGAGAGTTCCAGTCTAGTCGAGAGCTACACAGTGAGACACTGCCTCAAAATAAAAGTTAAATTTAAAAAGCGTTTTTCTGGGCTCAGAGGGTAAAGCACGTGCCATGCACACCTGATAATGGGAGCTCAACCCTCAGGTCCATGATGGAAGGAGAGAAAGTTCTCCAGCAGTCGTCATCTGACTTTGACACGGATATTCTGTGGTGCACGCGTGCGCACACACACGTGTGTGTACACGTATATAATTCATTCAAAGTGCTTTCCGTGCTTATTATCCTCACTGCTTTGGGGACTGAAGTAGAAAACTGTACATTCCAGACCTGTCTGGACTATGTAGCAAGACCCAAGACCCAGGCTTGAAAGACACACAAAAACAAAGCTTGCTGTTTCTGTTATTCTCCTGTATTTCTCTCTCTCTCTTTCTCTCTCTCTCTCTCTCTCTCTCTCTCTCTCTCTCTCTCTCTCTCTCTCTCTCTC
>NC_022021.1:48815140-48820479 GCF_000317375.1 Microtus ochrogaster
TCTCTCTCTCTCTCTCTCTCTCTCTCTCTCTCTCTCTCTCTCTCTCTCTCTTTCTCTCTCCCCTTTACTGCACTCACTTATTTGTTGTGTTTGGGTGAGGGTAAGGGTGTGAACTCACTTGCCACTTCATGCCCGGGGAAGTCAGAGGAAAACTTGTAGGAACTGGTTTCCTCCTTCTGCCAGGAGGGTCCGGGGGCTGGAACTCAGGTTGTCGGGCTTGATGGCACGCACCGTCACCTGCTGAGCCGTCTCACTGGCCCTGTGACTGATTCTGAGTAAAGTTACTCTAGAGTCTAGATATTTAAGTACTGGTTTACCTGTGCTTGTGAGTTCTGAAGTCCTGTGGGTAAGTAGAAGCCTGTCTGAATTAAGTTTATGTTTTTTAATATTCACTTTGTGTGCATATGGTGTTTACCCTGCATGTGCCTATGAACCGTATGCATGCAATGCCCGAGGAGGTCAGAAGAGGGCATCAGACCCCCAGGACCTGGCTTTCTGGATGGTTGTGAGCCAGCTTGTGAATGCTGGGAGTTGACCCTCTGGGGCCTTTGCTAGAGCAGCAGGTGTTCTTAACCCTTTCTCCAGCTCCTTAGTGAAGCATTAATCTATGTTTAGTTTCTTTGGAAATTGCCAGGTTGTCTTTCAAAGCCTTTATACCTTTTGACATCCTAGAACATTCTTTCAGACCTGTGTTCTAACAGTGTTTGGTTTGTTAGTGTCATGGAGTTGGGCCATTCAAATAGATGTGTCATGCTGTCCTGATGTTCTGGTTTGCAGTTCCCTGATGGGGTAGCATGTAGATCTTTTCATATGCGTGGTCCTCAATTTTGTTTATTTCTCCCATGGGCCTTATGGAGATATTTCTGATCCAAAACAGAAAAACATCACTTACAGGAGAAATATGTTTCTGGACTGTTTGGGCCAGACATTCCTCTAACTCATCTTTCAAAGCTGATAGGGAGAGAAACTCATGCCAAATATTTTCTTTTTAGATGCTTTCAAATCTGGCAGTAGAGCTGGTACTAAGACTGATAAGGAGTGACTGTGCTCTTCCAGAGTCGTGAGTGGGGAAGCATCACCCAGTCATGGGGAGCCACTGAGAACAGAGTGTGGATTTTTTTTTCAGTCCTTCCTCCCCTGTGCATATTTTAGGCTGGATTGCCTAGATTTTAAGAAAAGAAATAAAGCATATGTCACTAGTTGTTTTTTTTTCATTCTATCAACCCTAAGTATAGAAACATTGTATTTACTAAGATGGAAGGATTCACATACATCTTAAGGTCCACACCTTCTGTAAGAGTTGAAAGGAGCAAAGCTCAGAACCAACCTCCGGGAAGGCAAGTCTCCATGGCAAGGCAAGATTGAAATAAGCACTATAGCAGGGATGGCCACAGATGCCAACAGCATGCAGTAGCCAAGAGCTGCGGTGCCCAGACTGACCATGGTGTGAGCTGTCCCAGTCCCTAGATGGACGCGGGTGATTGACATCGTCTGCCTGAAGGAGAAGGAAGCAGTCCTAGAAGCCATGTGAGTGCAGTGGGTGGTGGGTGGGGCTAGAGCAATTCCTGATGAGGGGCCTGCAATTGCTCACCCCAGCTACGGGCTCTGCTTCTCTTTGTCTGGCCAAGCTGTAAGAAATGACACGGAAAGCCAGGCAGTAGTGGTTCATGCCTTTAATCCCAGCACTGGGGAGGCGGAAGCAGGTAAATCTTCGAGTTCAAGGCCAGCCTGGTCTACAGAGTGAGTTTCAGGACAGCCAGGGCTACATGGAGCTTAGAAGAATGAAAGAAAGAAAGAAAGAAAGAAAGAAAGAAAGAAAGAAAGAAAGAAAGACAGACAGGAAGGAAGGAAGGAAAAGAAAGAAAGAAAAGAAAGAAAGAAAGAAAGAAAGAGAAAGAAAGAAAGAAAGAAAGAAAGAGAAAGAAAGAAAGAAAGAAAGAAAGAAAGAAAGAAAGAAAGAAAGAAAGAAAGAAAGAAACACAATGTTTGCTCTACATGTTACATGCTACAGTTCAGTTCATGAGTTGGACAAGGGGCTGGAAATTGAAACACACAGAGACACGGTCATTCTTGAAATAAGAATGCCTACTTTATTGTGTTCCAGGCAGCTTATATAGGGTCTCCTTGACTAATGACCACACCCTAACTCTCAGCCACGTGCCCACCAGAAAACACTTCCCTGCCCTCAGGGACTCCTGAGGGTCTCGTGCTCAGAGCAGCTGCAAAACAAGTGCTTACATGAAATTCAGGGTCTGGAGGTCCACAGCCCCCACAAGAAAGAAAAGAAAGGAAGGAAGGAAGGAAGGAAGGAAGGAAGGAAGGAAGGAAGGAAGGAAGGAAGGAAGGAAGACAGGCAGAGGGACATGGAAGGGAGATGTCTTATCACTTCTGGGCTTGTCTTGCCCAAAGACCTTTGACCTTCCCTTGTGACTTTGCCTTCATCCCGACATTACTGACCTCTTCCCTCCAAGTACAAGTGTAACAGTCTCTACCACTCTTTCTCAGGCAGTATTTGTAGATACTGAAGACTCTATTTCTCTCCAAAAATCTATAAAGTAATATTGTTTTCACCATCTACGGAGAAGGAACAGAGAGGAGCATGCTGAGAAAGGAGCGCCTATGGGCAGGTTGCTTCTCTCACGTGAGCTGCATTGACCCGGCCTCCAAGAGACAGAACACGAGCCCAGCACCTGAAGGATGTAGAATATATCCCCCACCTCTGCTCTGATTTCTATTTGGAGCAGCAGCAATGCCTTCCAAAGGGCCAAGCTGCATGAAAGAATGAAATCCCAGGTCCTCATTTCTCTGTCCACTGCCTCCTCCTGCTCCCTTGTCAGCCCATCTAGATTAGACTGTGGAAGCTCCTCCCAGAATTCAGGACAGTGGGTTCCCGGACATGTGGTTTCTGTGTTCAAGTTGTGAACAAAAATTCCTGGAAAGAAGCCACGCCCGGAAACACTGACTGACTGAGTACAGCTACAGAGCTGTGGAGAGGGCGGGGTGTTGTAGGTGCACAGGCTAATGACCTCATATCGGGCTGGTCTAACCCCCAGTATAGCCATTCTTTGGCCACCTCTGTGTGAGAACTAACATCCTGTGACCAATGGATAGAACCCTTTGGAAACCTATCAACTTAGCAAACCACTAGCCTCCACCAACTCAAAAAGTAAGACTATCAGCATCTTGGGCCTGCAACAAAGCTTCCCCCCGTATTGCTGGAACCACCTCTCTGAAGTGTTTTAAATTTTAAACCAACTTAAAACCAATACGTTTTAAACTTGCCTTGATTTATGACGTTCTTTGTTCTGCAAAGCTATAAACCTTCACGAAACTGTTTCTACATTAAAGCATGGAATTTGGGGTCATTTGATAGATACCTTTTCGGTCTGCCTCCAAAGTATTTGGTTTAAAGTATCTAGTCTGTCAGGAAAGCATTTCCGTCTAGACGTTCTGTTTTGTTTGCTCACCTGCTTTGAGACCTCTAAAGGCATTCTGGATTCTGCTTACTCTCAGAACTCTGAAGGCACTTTGGTTTCTGTTTTGTTCGTCTTTGAAATGCTTTGATTTGCTATCATGTGACTTTTGTACCCTGGCCCCTCCTCCACGAATTCATAACCCTGTATTTCTTCACTGCTTCTTCTCCTGTGACCCTGCTGAAATCAGAACTTCTACCAACACCCAGTGATAAAGGTCGAAGACAAGATACACCTGTTTTCACCCACCCAAAGGTGGACCACCCTGCAAAGTAGAGTGGCCTCGTAGGGAAACCCAATAAATATATCCTGTTCCTAGGTCAGAAGGAACTGCACTGGCTCACCTGGGAAGACACATATGAGGGCTGGGTCACTCTGTCTCATGAATCCCCTCATGCTTGCATGAATGTGCAGACGAACCCAGGGGAGAAGATGGTCTCAGGGCAGAAGCTGAGAAAATGGAACTAAAGCGAGAGGTCATGCAAGAGAGGTCATGTCTTTCTTATGGGGATCAAAAGGAAACACAGACTCACAGAATACCGAACAAGGTGGAAGTCACTATGTCCCGCTGCTCTGCCCTGGGGAGAGGTTGAACAGCTGTACAAGCTTGCTTCTGCTCCTACCTCCCAAGAGAGCGAGCGAGCTCCTTCCTCTCCCTTATGAGAGATCACACCTGCACACAGAAGCCACTCCCTAAGGCTGGTACCCAAAAAAAAGCTATGGCAGAAAGGAATTCCCACAACGTTGACTCCAAAGGCAGGACAGAAAACTGACCTGACACACAGCCCCTAGCTAGACAGGCAAGTATTCAGAAAGAGAAAGCAGGGTAGGTGTGGGCGACAAGGTTTCCGTAAAGGAGAAAGTGCTTGGAGATAAACGGCCATCTGGTACACCAGCCGGCTTTATGTGTTGAAAAGGACTTTTAAGCATGGTAATTAAAATTCTAAATTAGTTACAGAGTCTTCACAACGGATAGAGAAAACCAGATGATTTCTTCAACTAAAAGAAAGGAAAGACATCATATCAAAGACTCCATTCTGATGAAAAGATTAGGTGTATATCGAGGTACTTGTAACTCACGCCTAGACGAGGAAGCTCACATTACCTGAGAGTCTGTTCATGGGGACTTCATTTTTATTTTATTTTATTTTATTTTATTTTATTTTATTTTTTGGTTTTTCGAGACAGGGTTTCTCTGTGGCTTTGGAGCCTGTCCTGGAACTAGCTCTGTAGACCAGGCTGGTCTCGAACTCACAGAGATCCGCCTGCCTCTGCCTCCCGAGTGCTGGGATTAAAGGCGTGCGCTACCATCGCCCGGCTCATGGGGACTTCAAACATGCTGGATGATACCTCCAGATATCATCAGATGATGCCACTGATGGTAGAGGACACTGAGTAGTTAAGAATTTCTCTCACTTTTTTTCACTCTTTTTGTTCGCTTGTTTGTTTTTGAGACAGGGTTTCTCTACGTTGCCCTGGCTGTCCTGAAACTAGCTCTGTAGGCTGGGTGGTGTCAGATTCAGAGATGTGCCTACTTCTGCATCCTAAGTGCTGGGATTCAGGGCATGTGCCACAACGCCAGACACTTTTATGTTTCTTTCTTTTATGATTAGATTTATCCAAAATTGTTTATGATATTTAATATTCTACCCAGTATATTTCTAAGTGATGAAATAATACTAATCTTTGTTTTAATGAACTTATAATTGAAAATATTGTCCTTTCTTTCTATTCTTATTTTTATTACCATTTGCTTACCCCAACATCCACACTATTTAAAGCTAATTTTCATGTTAGAGGATTCAAGTGTTTTTACTGTCTCTCTCTCTCTATGTATAGACTATGTATATAAAAATATATTATATA
>NC_022021.1:48821919-48833996 GCF_000317375.1 Microtus ochrogaster
GGAACTAGCTCTTGTAGACCAGGCTGGTCTCGAACTCAGAGAGATCCTCCTGCCTCTGCCTCCCGAGTGCTGGGATTAAAGGCGTGCGCCACCACCGCCCGGCTTCAATCTAAGTTTTTAAATGTAAAATCGGTTATTTAAAATACATATTTCCTTCATCTGTTACCTTCATTCCAATAGGCTAAACTGTGTTCTTGATTACTTAATTTTAGTTCTATTGTCTGTTACATGTAAATCTTATTTCTGTTAGACACAGAGAATAAAATAAGAAAAAGTCAAATACCAGTCATGATGGCTAATAGCTTTAATATGATTCATTTTTTCCTTTCCTTCCTCCCTCCCTCCCTCCATCCTTCCCAGCCTCCCTTCCTTTCTTTCGTTTTCCTTTTTTGAGAGATGCTCTCTCAATGTAGCCCTAGCTAGCTGTACTGTACTGCTGTAGGACAATGGTCTTTTATCCTGTCACTTGTATTATTTTTAATAAAATGCTGATTGGCTAGTAGTCAGGCAGGAAGTACAGGCAGGGCAACAAGGCAGGAAGTAGATGTGGGGAGACGAGAACAGGAGAATTTAGGGAAAGAAAAGATGCTGTTGTCTGCAGTCGTCACGCAGATGCAGAGGAAGCAAGATGAGAACGCCTCGCTGATGAAAGGTACCAAGCCACATGGCTAACACAGACAAGAGTTATGGGCTAATATAAGATTAATGTAGACCTCTGTTTTTCTTTGGGACTGAATGACTGTGGGTCCAGGTGGGACAGAAACCTCAGGCAACACTGATGCCCTCTATGTAGACCAGGCTGGCCTCAAACTCAGAGATCCAGCTGTCTCTACCTCCCAAGTTTCTTTCTTAATGGCCCTTGCCAGCTATTCCTCTCTCCTGAAGACTGCTGTCTTGTCAACCAGCCAACCTAATCTATACTAGACCTTAACAATGAGCTTCCTGGATATGAAGGACCTTACAATATTTAGTTAATATCACATGGCCTTTGTATGCTGATTGGCCAACAACAGCAGGACCATGTTGTGAATGAGAGGTCCTAGAAATAGGCTGGATTTGCTTATTGAGACTGATGGACTGGTGAGAACCACAACAGTGTGGAAAGGTTCGAATATTGCAGGTAAAAATGCTAATTATGTAATCTCCAGGTTGCCTTCGCCTCCTGAACAACCAGTTCTTGCCCACCTCTAACATCAGGACTAACATCTCGTGAAGACAGATAAACCCCTTTTGAAATCTATTAACTAAGCAGATGACTAGCTGCCACCAACTCAGAAGCTTGACAATGTCATCGGATAACATCTTAGGCCTGCGGCAAGGCTTCCGCCATCTTGTGGTACCCACCTCTCTGATAGACCCACCCATGTGTTTTAAACTTGTCTTCTTATGACTCTCTTTGTTCTACAAAACTATGAACCTTCAGGAAGCTGCTTCCACACAGAGACGTGGAATTTGGGGTAACCTAAATCTATGTAGCTGGACCACAACCACTGAAAATGGTTCCAGAACAAATTATGTCTTATTCCCTTTAGGAAAACAGCTGTTTGCTGTGTGGACAGAACAAGAGGTCTGTGCTGTCTGTGAAGTGCAGGAACCAGTCCACGAGGGCCTGAGCTGGGCACAGCAGCTGAAGCTTTGTTACATGGCATCTCAGGCTGGTGCCACAGATAGGAGATAGGGAGATAGGAGTTCTCCCGGAAACACCTGGACTCTTCGGAACAGTCCCAAGCATCTTCAGCAGCCCAGCAACTGTGAGTTTATTTTAGGAGCTCACCTTCTCCCGGAAACACCTGGACTCTTCGGAACAGTCCCAAGCATCTTCAGCACCCCAGCAACTGTGAGTTTATTTTAGGAGCTCACCTTCTACTGCATTAGCATCTTATCTGATGCCAGCCCTTCCCTGGCCATTTCATATCATACTGAAACCTCTGCTGAGGATGATGCTGGTTTAAAATTTTGCTATGTAGCATAGCACAGGATGTCTTGGAGCTCCATGGGTAGCCCAGGCTAGCTTAAACTCATAAAGACTTAAAATTAAGCTCATAGAGACTGGCACTGTTGGGAACTGTGGCTTTGTTAAAGTAGATGTAGCCTTGTTGGAGGAAGTGTGTCACTATGGGGGGGGGGGGGTTGAGGTCTCTTTTGCTCAGATTCCCTCATTGTTGACTTTCAGACCATTTCCTGTTGCCTCCAAGATGTAGGGCTCTCAGCTACCTCTCCAGCACCATGTCTGTCTGCACGCTGCCATGTCCACCATGATGATAATGGACTGAACCTCTGAAGTGTAAGTGAGCCACCCCAATGAAATGTCTTTCCTTTATAAGACTTGCCATGGTCATGGTGTCTCCTCGCAGCAATAGAAACCCTAACGAAGACAGAAGTTGGTACCCGGACTCGGGTATTGCTGGGATAGGCTGCACCATGTTTTTATTGGGAGTACTATGGACTTTGGGAGTGGGTTAGGAAAGCAGTGGAAAGCTTTAAGCACTGCCATACTGGCAGGCATACGGAAGAGAGTGGTGCTGAGTTATTTGAACTGTGTGGGGCTCTCAAGAGGTTTCAGAGGAGCAGAATTTTATTATGTTGCCTAGAGATCATTGTTGTGATATTTTGGTGAAGAAAATAGCTGCCTTTGCCCTTGCCCAAACAGTCTGCCTGAGGCTAAAACAAAGAAATTGGATTAATTCTGTTGGCAGAGGAAATATCAAAACAGCCTAGTAGAGACTCTGTCAAGTTGTTATTTGTGGTGACTCTAATGAAGATTTATAATGAAAACGAACAAATTAATCAGGGTAAGTCACAAATGTGATGCTGAGAAGTGGGCACCAGGACGCAGAATGGAATTAACGCTTGGCCCGTGTTTAAGGAGATAAATGGATTAAGAAATGGAATAAAGGGAGTGGTGACCTCTGGATAAGATCCTCCCCCCACCCCCCAGCTAAGTGTCCAGTTTGTGAAAAGGAATCTAAGAACAGTTTAGTGCCCAGTGTGGTGGCACACACCTTTAATCCCAGCATTGGGGAGACAGAGGTTGGTGGATCTCTGAGTCTGAGGCCAGCCTGGTCTACAGAGTGAGTCTTAGGGCATCCACGCTCAGGCAGTGAGGGAGGAAAATAGAAAGCTAGCGAAGATGTAATTGAACAAGAGGGCCGTGTTCCAGCCCCAGCAAGCAGAACTTGGCAGCTCCAGCCACATGGTTCTGGCTTTAGAGTCGAGGATAGAAGAAAGAGGTTATGGAATTTGCCTCTGTGCCTAAGGACAGATGCTGAGGCCAGGCATGTGTCAGACATGTCCCTAAAGAGACCATTTCAGGAAGCTGTGAACAAGCCTGGATTGCCTTGGAGACCCCAAGATGCTAGAGCTGGCAGAGTCGAGGGATAGCCACCGAGGAGAGCTGCTAGCGGAGTGGAGGCAGCCAAGAGGAAGAGCGTGTGCGGTCAACAAAGCTGAATGAACGGAGTTGGAGAGCTGAAGAGTGCTTGGACATCAGACGTGGAGATGCAGAGTTTGAAGTTTGCCTTGGTCCAGTATTAAAGGAAAGACTATGGGGACTTTTGAAGTTGGACTGAATGTATTTTGCATTGACTGATACTGTTATACACTTTTGGGGCCAAGGAGAGGAAGGTGGTGGTCTGAATGTGACTGACTCCCATAAGATCATAGGGAGGGAGTGGCACTATTAGGAGGTGTGGCTTTATAGGAGTGGGTGTGGCCTTGTTAGAGGAAGTATGTCACTCTAGTGCATGGGTTTTGAGGTTTCCTATGCTCAGGATACCACCCAGCATCCCAACTGACTTGATGTTGCCTACATGTCTGCAAGACAGAAGACTCTCAGCTACTTCTCCAGCACCATGTCTGTCTGCATGCTGTCATGCTGCCTGCCCTGATGACGACGAATTTAGTGTCTGAATTTGTTGACATGAAACAGCCATGCCCTGACGTTTTCTGTGTCAACTCCAGACATTCTGCACACCAGACCCACAGAGATTGGTTTGTGTGTAAGAGGAAGCCCTGCTAGGAAGGCCACAGGGCAGGCAGGTAGGTGGGCACCAGGAGGTGGACCCGAGGAAGGCAGGTGGTGGGGGCAGGGAAAGTAGGTGCCGCACACAGGAAAGGCGGGTGGGGGCTCTGTGCACACCATCAGGTCGCTGGGAGGTCCCAATGCAGCATGTTCTGTGGATCAGAGGGCACACTGTCCCATTACTTCCTCTGATGACGACGGGCAGCAGGGAGTGCACTGCCCCAGGGTAATGGTCTGTTTAATGGGGATGTCTCTTCACCAGTGGCTCATAGACTGCAAAGAGCCACTGTGGGGTTAGGGTCCCGGCTGGGGACCACTCTCCCAAGCTGGTGTTTGGGTGGACGGTGTCTTTTATTACCTGCAGCCACTTCCTTGGAGGGGTAGCCAACTGGCATCGGTATTGGCAATTATTTATTTATTTTTCAGGCACGCATCCCGAGTGCTGGCGTTTCTGGCATGGGCCATGATTGCTCTTTGGGGGCATTCAAAATAAGGAATTCTGTTTTGAGGTTTTGTTTTATAATAATAAAGATATTTTTTTAAGTGCCTTAAGGACTTCTAGTTCCGCCTAGACCTAAGGAAGACCCAAGCAGGGCTAGTGAGTGAGTGGTGCTACTGTAGCATGTTTATAAGAGTGAAAGAGGCCTTTCCCCAGTCTCGGGGTCTAGCGGAGCAGCTGCAGTGAAGGCCAGCCAGTGGACTGGGATCTCTCCCTGGCTGCAACTACTCCCGCAGCCCCAGGCCTCTCCGGCCTGGGCTGAACAGGCAGAACACACATCCACGGAGGAGGCGGGAGACTCCTGATGACCTGTGTGCATTCCTTGCAAGGTTGGTTGGTTGTAAGAGGTGGTGGAATCAGTAGTTTCTTCTTCCACTTCTGCCGCACAGAACCCAGAGGCACTGCCAGGTTTGGTGGCAATGGGGTGGCGGAGGTGAACACCTTTACGCGAGCGGCTTCTCATCACTCTGTGAGTGTAGGGACAGCCTGGTCTACACAGTGAGACTTGGCCTCAAAAATGCACAAACAATGGGTGGTGGGGGCACACATCTTTAATCCCAGCACTCAGGAGGCAGGGGCAAGCGGATCTCTGTGAGTTGGAGGCCAGCCTGGTCTACAGAGTGAGTTCCAGGACAGTCAGGGTTACACAGTGAAATCCTGTCTTAAAAAAAAAAAAAAACCTAAAGCAAAACAAACAAACAAAAATCTAGATATAAACAAAGAAACAAAACCAAAACGGCAAAGAGGCACATTTGAAGGCAGAGACAGCTGCAATGGCCCAGTGCTCCCCAATCCTGGTCTGGCAGGCAGCACCGTCCCTAACAGCACAGCACACAGTGGGATTACTTTATGATTGGCTTACTCCTTTACCAGGGGATGGAAACCCCCATAGCCCTTCCTGAAAACAGTGGTGCTGCAGAATTAAGGAAAACAGTTCATTGATAATTGCCCAGAGAGACGTCGCCGCCAGGAAGAAGCTCTTCAAGGATGATGTCGCTGACATCACATTAATACACAAATGGAATTAGAATTTTTCTCGATTTGGGGTAATCTTCAAACTTCTCATGGTACCACCTAAAATGAGAGAAAAAAGCGTTTAGAAAACCAATTCATCTTGTCATTTAAGCATTTTCAAAGATGGTAATGAAAGTGATTACAGAACAAATACCTAGGTGTTTTTTTACATTTTAAAAGTTTGTGTCTGTTATGTATACACACAGTAGTCAGAAGACAACTTTCTGAGTTATCAGTTCTGTCTTTCTATCGCATAGGTGCCAGAGATTGAACTCACATTCTCAGGGTTGATGGCAAACACCTTAGCCTACCAGGGGCCATCTTGTCAGCCCTAAGTTGTTGTTTTCTGTTTTTGATTTTTTTTTTAAGCAATAAGGACTTGCCATTTATCCACACCGTAAATAATTTTAAGTGCCAAATGTGTCTCAGAAGTGTCTTGCATAATTCACCTTTCTGGGAAGGGACACTCATGCGAACTAAACATACAATGGGTGATGTCGGCAATTCGGCTCTTCACTTGAAGCAAGTATTTTCAGTGCACGAGTACAGGCAGCCAGCTGGGGAGGCTGATGACGAAACAGGCAGAATCAGAACGGACACGAAGGCCCCTAGCTATGCCGCGTATCTACAGTGGCAGCGCCTTGAGAGGCTGGGCTGGAGGGTGGCCTGGGCATCAGTGCATGAGACCTCATCTCCAAAAAGTCTTTTTATTTTCTTTACAGGATTTAGGAAGAGTCAGTAAAAAGAAGCTTCCCTAGGCACGGACGATGTTAAGGGAAGCAATCATTTACTCGTGTAGCAGAAAGACACTGAGCAGAAGGGGAGGCCGTGAAGGGCGCTGTGTGTATCTAACTGCAGTCCAGAGCTACAGAAATGACAACCCGTGGGGCCAACTGCCAGTCGCTGTCATCTGCTGTGCAAGCAAAGCAACGAGGACAAGAAGCTTGCCGGGGCCTCTGCATCCCCTGCCACCTCTCTGCATGGGACCCCGTGACAGGAGTCTTTCCCAGAATTTGTCAATAGTCACCAGCGCAGAAAAGGTACCCACTCATCACAGCTCCTTCTTAAGATGCCCTGGGGATACCTGTACGGGACGCCCCACGTTGATAGACGCTGATTCTTCTGCCTACTGAAGATGACAGTGGTCTCAGGAGGGCAAGGGCAGAGCAACCATGAAAGCACAAGTCAGTAAAGATGAGCGTATACACTGGTTATACGGTTCGGGATCCTGCTGGAGGACACTGTATAACTTTGGCCACATATATATATATATATATATATATATATATATATATATATATTCCTATGACAACATGCCTATACCCTGAGCTACGTGAGAGGCTGAGGCAATAGGATTTTTAATTTCAAACCAGCCAAGGTAACATGACAAGATTGTGCAAAGGGATAATTATTTTGTCCTCAGCTTTTAAGGCCAACAAATATATGAATATCCTGTCACAAAACTGAGTTACTCCTTAGGACTCAAAATCACCCCACACTGACATCAATTTCAACAAAAGCATCTTCAGCTCAGAAGTCATATAGCACGGGAGGAGACAGAGGCTTGGGACTCAGTCTGTGGTCGTCCAGCTTTGGCAGAGTAAGACTTCTCTAGCAGCTGGCTGTTTTGCTTTTCTGGTCCTCAGTTTGAACCCCATATTTGTCTCTGAGTTTTTATTATTCGTGCTAC
Source organism: Microtus ochrogaster (assembly GCF_000317375.1). Classification (NCBI taxonomy): domain Eukaryota; kingdom Metazoa; phylum Chordata; class Mammalia; order Rodentia; family Cricetidae; genus Microtus; species Microtus ochrogaster. The sequence goes on from NC_022021.1 coordinate 48,829,144, forward strand.
ACTCCATAAATGATGAGGACCTGGATAGGAACTGGCTAAGCAGTTTAGGGGTGGGGGCTGCAAAGGCCCTTCCTTCAAGGTCAGAAGCAAGAAATGGCTTCAGTTCTCTGGCCAGCAGGGGGCGCTCTGGTTTCTTCGCTCCTCCTAGATGAGCACCCTGCCTGGAGTAAGTGAGGCAGGACAGAAGTGATTTTAAGCTCCTTATTCTTAAGGGGGAAAATGTTACAGAAGCTCTGGAGGCCCCTGAGGTTATCGGGGCTCTGCTGAGAGGGCCTTTGAGAAAGTGACTGTTAGTCAAGGGATCGGAATCTGCGGCTGGCCTTGGGTGGGGCCTTACATTCTGATCTACTCCGCTGCACTGCGCTGCGTGGAACAGTTCATACTATTGACGCAGTTCATCCAGTCAGGCCTGTGAGTCACCTGGCCAACGACCCTCAGGAAGTCACATTTGCCTAAAGCCATGTTAAAGGGACAGGAGAAATGATTAACCCTTCCTGAGACAATATACTCTCCACTCTGAGAAGCCAGCCCTCAGTGCCACCAGTGCACGGTTTTGCCAAGTGTGCCCGCTTCCAGAGCTTAAAAGGGTAACTCTCTTTCTCTTCCTTTTCTTCCTTCTTGATGCTGGTCAAAGCCTATGCCTGTGTTCTCGGGCACCCTGTGCTTTCCATGTAAGCTGCTCACCGCCTCCCATTGCATCTTGGTCTCTCTTCCTCTCCTCTGTGTCCTCCTCACCCCCCAGTAGGCTGCCACGATGCACAGTTTGCCTGCCCTAATAAAACTGTCTTCCAGCCTCCTCCCAATGCACTTGACAATTTTTATTGATGAGATTGAGAAGGGACCCTGACGTCCCTGGCAACACAAAGAATTCCTTGAAAACACTAGTAAGGCTTTCATATGGAAATCTGAATTATTTATTTCCCGTTTCTGTGTGTTTCATATTCAAATGTCGGGAGGGACTTTCTTGGTCCCTGTTTTGTTCGAGAAAAGTGCTGGCACAGAATCCAAGTGTCATTGAGGTCCATCACCTGTGAGTGCGTCAGCACACAGAGACTGTGGTCCCAAGGAGGTCAAAGCTGAAAGTCACACTGGTAGCCCCACACTGGTCCTGTGCAGGGTCTCCCACATGGTCCTGCTGTGGTGGCAGAAAGCTGCAGAAAGCTACAGAAAGCATCAGGACTGCGGATGGCCACCAGGACAGCAGCAGCTGTGTTAGCAAAGTTGGCCGGAGTCAATGAGAGAAGCCATGTGTGCTGTGCAGGGCAGAGTTGGGCTGTATTAGCAAAGCTGTGTGCACCCTTTAGAGCCCAGGAGACTCTGAGTGAATTCCAGTTATCGGGTAATGAGCTATTTATACTAGTGGACATTTTGTTTGGCTGTGATTGGTTTTAACTGTGCCCTGGTTCTTCCCTCTTAGAATTAGAATGACGAGAAATGTTTCTGAGTTGGCAGGTGGATGGGTCTCAAAACGAGACAGCTAAATCTTGGTTCCCTGGCTCTCCTAGTATGTTTCTGCGCTAATGAATGGGCGCCTCTCTTCCTCCTCCTGACCCTTGCTCTGACTCTGTGAACACAGGTGAATGAACCCCGTCTAGAGCAGCTGCTGAATAGACGCAGCAGATGTGGCTCCTGGCTGACCTCAGGCTGGTGTGGTTTACTAAAGGAGGAAGCTGGGTAGACAGAGCACCCAGGCACGCATGGGTAAGGTGTGGAAATCCTGTTATGTAACCTGACTTCTCCTGGGGACAGATGAGACTGTCCAAGTAGCTCCCTGCTGACAGACTGGACGTCCCCATTCCCGTGGACAAGGGAATTCAAGTAGGCAAAAGCTGACCCAAGGTCTCGTGATCTCCCCTCCCCCAGCTTGCTTTCGATGGACAAACTGTTTTCAAGAATTCCTGGCCAGATTGCTTTGCTCATGTGTTTCATCATACCAATAGTAACACTCGTAGGACAATGAGCTATGCAAAGGTCAAAGTTCGATATGCAGATGGCAGGGTGTTCAGTAAGCATGCTTGGAGGCTACGGTAATGTAGCCAGAGAGACTTTAGGTCCTGGGGAACCACGGCTTCTCTCAGAAAGTCCTGTCATTGTGGGGAGTGACCTGGTGACCCCACCCAGCAAGCTCTAGCCAGTGTCTGGTCTACAAAGAGAAGGGACATTCAGAGGAGACCTCTCCTGCATGCTTCTGAGGGAAGCCACAGTGAAGGAAGGCCTTTTGTTTCAACTCTGCAGTCAGTGATTAAGGAAAGGGGCAGGGGCTCTGCTGAAACCAGACTCTTAAGTAGCCTTGGTACTAAAAGATAGGAGTGGCCAGTTCTGGCTACAGGTTTGGTCCTAAACACCCAGCAGGAAGGGACAGCTTGGGGTGGCTGTGACTGGCCTGCATTCCTTGGGGTTTTAGGGAAAAATACTCCCTGGACATTGGGCTCAATTCAACATTGCAGCACCTATGTGAAGCCAAGAGCGATAGGTCCACTATTATTTTAACCTAATAATCAAATAGTAGATGTCTCTGGGAGACATCGCTCACTGTGGTTCTAGCCACACCAATAGCTACCAACATGCCTGAAAAGAGATGCGGTTCATCATTCTCAAGACCAGCCTTGGCTGTGGGACATCTTGGGCAATGGCCGGCCTAGTCTGGGTTACACTAAGGTGGCCTCTAGCATTATTCTCTCTGTGCCATCTGGCCCTTTGCTTCTACAGATGGCTCTGCAGAAAGAGCTCGAGATACACTGCCTGCCAAAATTCCACCAAAGCCACCAGGACCAGCCCAGGAGTCGCCTCCTCAGAGTTCTTTCTCTTCTACAGCTGCACAGCTGGTAGACTCTGCCCCTTCTTAGCGGGAAGACGCCACAGCAGCCACTGCCCTGTTTCCCTGAGATGGGGAGGTCAGGAGGGTTAAAGGGACTTAAGTAGACTAGGAAAGCGGACGCCACTTGTCTGCAGAATGCAGTGTGATGTGAAAGGACAGGAAGGCATGGGGTAGGTTCATAAACTAGCACGAGGAGAAAGGGGAAGCCCCATAAAATACCTAAGCTAGAATCTATTTTTTTTTCCCAAGACAGGGTTTCTCTGTAGTTTTGGAGCCTGTCTGGGAACTAGCTCTTGTAGAGCAGGCTGGCCTCGAACTCACAGAGATCTGCCCGCCTCTGCCTCCCGAGCGCTGGGATTAAAGGCGTGCGCCACCACTGCCTGGCTGCTAGAATCTTTTTAACAGATGCCCAGCCTAGGTTTCTCTCATCCCAATAGGACAAAGGATAAATGGTGTTCTTCTCTCTGCAGTCAGATCAATGGATTTGGCAATCCATCAACAAGGAGCAGTCTCCTCTTTACCTTGACTTGGTTTTTGGCCACTTGACAATGTAATTCCTTTTTATAAACCTTTGCCGAGTACTTTTATACCTCTGCCTTTCTCTGCAGCTCTGGGGGTTTTCAGGGTATGGGAGTTTGCATAAGAATTGTCCCCCACAGGCTCAGACACTTGAATGCTTAGTCGCCAGGGAGTAGCAGTATTTGAAAGGATTATAAGGTGTGGCTTTGAGGTTTCCAAAGCCCTGGTCAAGTCCAGTCATCCTTCCCTAGTCAACAGAGCAGGAAGTGGCTCTCAGCTACTCCTCCAGTGCCTGCCTGCAAGCCGACCAGGGCGATAACGGATTGAACCTCCGAAACTGTAAGCAAGTTCCCAGTTAAATGCTTTCTTTCCTAAGTGTCGCCTTGATAGTGATATTGCTTCTCAGCGACAGAACGGCGACAAAGCCATGGTGGCCTCTGACTCTCTGACTTCTGTCACTCCCGCTTCATGGGAAGACACTGGCCTGCTGGCACAAGGGAGGACCCCAAAGCCGCAGGTCTGCTCCCTTAGCTCTCTCCTTCAAGCAGCGGGGCTAGCGGTTCACTATTACCATGGAAGTCAGGCCTGGAAACGGCTACGCTCAAGTCCAAGAACAAACTGGGATCGCGAAGACATGGTGTCAAACTTACTGGTGATGCTGCCTTGCCCTGCTGAGCAGCGTACTGATCGTGAACAGAGCAAACGCTCCGCCCGAGGGGGACCAGCTGGCCAGTGCAAAGCCACACCACTCCACAATCTCCCCAAGGTAGTTGGCTGCAGTGACATATTCGAACAGGCCTCCTAGGAGAAAAGAGAGAAAAGGTGGTGACAAACAGCACCTAGCAGGACACTCGGGTGATCCTGGGAGCCATCTGTAGAGCACACGTTCAGTTGCTGGAGAAAGCTCTGGAAGAACGTTAACCGAAAGGTTAATGAGATGGAATGACAGACAGAGGGACAAAGGACTAAAGACAGTACAGGCCTTTTTTGTGGGGAGGCGGATCAGCGAAAGGTTACCTCCTACACAGGGTATGTGAGGAAGGGGCGGGGGGAGTGGTTAGCTTTCCATGGACATCGCTGGAGTCAGGGTCTGAGCTAGAGAACCCTGTGGAAAGGAATGGCGGCTCCAGGGTTAGGCTGGCCAGCCGGGGAAGGAGTGGGAAGAGGAAAGAAGAAAGAAATGGGAAGGTTAGGCAGGGAAGCTGCCAAGGCACAGGGAGGCAGAGGTCACTAAACGCCTTCTGATCTGATCACAGCGGGAGTCTGGTTGAGAAACAGGTTTTGCTAAAAAGGTCACTCAAGGTACCTGTCCTCCACCAGCAGGATTTGGAAACAGCCTTTTTCTGTAGTAAATCTTACAAGCAGATTTGGCAAGCAGCAGACATTAGGGAGATGGCGGTTTTCGGAAGGGGTCAGGTCTGGGAGACCGACAGGAGACTCTGAGAGGCAGAGGAGGATGAGCAGAGAGCCTGGCAGAGAGAGAGAGAGAGAGAGAGAGAGAGAGAGAGAGAGAGAG
>NC_022021.1:48834096-48846019 GCF_000317375.1 Microtus ochrogaster
GAGAGAGAGAGAGAGAGAGAGAGAGAGAGAGAGAGAGAGAGAGAGAGAGAGTCAGGTCTGGTGTGCAAATGTAAGGCCAGGAAATGTAAGGTCCCTTTAAACGTGCAGAATTACCCCTCTGGCCAGAGTTAGTCCAGACACCTCAGCCGGGCTGCACTTCAGTAGAGAGATTCTGTCTAGGCAGTCAGAGGACTGCGGGGCAATGGCCACAAGGAGGTGTGCGAAAGAGTCTTCCCAATAGAAAAGGAAGACAAGTCTCCAACCATTGGTCCAGACACCAGACGCTGCTCCATTGGGGAGACCAATGGTTCTGTTTGGGGAAACTCTCCATGGAACACTATGGTTTCTGGGGAGTCCACCTGCAGGCTGGTTAGAAAAGAAGTTTCTGGAGAAAGGAAAGAAATTCAAACTCAGCAGATGAGTAACTCAGGCAAAGAGGAGAACTTTCCACTCAGGAGAACGGAGTTGAGGGGTTGGAGACAGGAACTGGAGAGGAAGGAGCAGGGTAAGTCAGCAAGGAGAGACAAGAGATGAAAGACGCAGGACAACACAGGCCTTTACTGTGGGGAGACCTAGAGAAAGGTCTGTAAGAATCTGAGAGCTCACCATTTACTAACAAACAGGGGTGTGTACTTCTTACATCTCAAACTGGGTAAAAAGGAATGAGGTGCCTATTTACCACACCAAAGTGAACCTGGATCCCAGGTTCTCCCAGCATCCCTCAGCCCCTGCTGTTCCAGGCTCCTTCTGTATAGCTCCCTACCCTGAACTCTCCAACCCAGGGGCTGTGGGCTGTCCTTTATATATAATCTAACCATTTGGTTACCCGCCCCTTTTGTACCCTTGGCCTCCAGACTGCTGTACCTGGTTCCCCCTCTCTCTCTTCCTTCTCCCTCCCTCCCCACAAGGCCTAGCTCAGCCTGGTCGGGTCGCTGCCTCTGGTTATGGTCTCCCACGTACATACTGAGGAGCAATCATGTCCCTGCCTTTCCATTTCATTTCATTTCTTTCTTTTGTCATTTAGTAATACAGTGATGGAGGTGGGTCTTGTATCTTATCTGTTGCTTTCATTGGTTAACTAATAAAGAAAACTGCTTGGCCTGATAGGACAGAAAATTAGGTAGGTGGAGTAGACAGAACAGAATGCTGGGAGAAAGAAGCCGAGTCAGGCAGTCACCATAATTCTCCCACCTGACACAGCCGCAGGTTAAGATCTTCCCTGGTAAGCCACCTCGTGGGCTACACAGATTATTAGAAATGGGTTAGATCAATATGTAAGAGCTAGCCAATAAGAGGCTGGAACTAATAGGCCAGGCAGTATTTAAAAGAATACAGTTTCTGTGTAATTATTTCAGGGCATAAGCTAGCTGTGGCCGGGAGCTGGGGCAGCAGGAACACAGCCCGCCGCTCCTACAACAATACAGGATAAACGTGGAGGGCAGGGGAGAAAGTGGGAAGTCTCCCCTTTTGGCCCGTGGTTGGCCACAGCTAGGTGTCACCAGGGAGTGGCAAGTTAAAGCAAGGTGATGATGATAAACCAAGTCTCCTGGTTGGCCATTACTGCATACTGGGAAGTTCAAGGGGCAGGTCAGTCACGAAATCTAAAGATAAAGTTAATTTACTTCGAGAAACCAAATCTCTGTAGTTACTGGAACCATCGCAGCTCAACCAAAATGGAGAAGCTTATGAAATTAAGAGACTCCAGTTAGCAGTTATCTGTTCAGACAGGCTCCTCGCTTTAAGTCCCGACTCTTTCAACCACAGCTGCAGCTGCAGAAGGCGCAGGACCCCTGTCCTCTGTCTCTGTCTCTGTCTCTGTCCCTCTCTCTCTCTCCCTCTCTCTCTCTCTCTCTCTCTCTCCCTCTCTCTCTCTCTGTGCGTGTGTGTGCACATGCGTGCGTGTGTGTGTGTGTGTGTGTGATGGGTGTGTGTGTGTGTGATGGGTGTGGTAGGGTGGGGGGCTGATAGGGAGCCTATGGCCAAGTAAGGGGAATTCAGTCTCAAGCATAGACTCACTCCTGCAAGCCACACAGAGCCCCTACCCCAGGCCAGGCTCTGTTCCAGGCACTCAGTCAAGCCCCTTCTCACATCTAGTCATGAACTCCAATGTAACAAAGAAGGGCGGTCCCACAGGAGAAGAGACTAATTTGATTGAGGAGCCCAGAGAGGCAGGGCAGGGCATGGGAACACTGGGATGAGGTAGAAAGGACTCATGACAGAACTGTAGGAAGTAGGTCTTGCTAAGGAGGTGACAGTCTGGTCAGAAGTTACTGTGTATGTTCTGGGCAAGACAAGGCCACAGCAAAGACCCCACGGTAGGAGAGCAATAGCCAGCACATTCCGGCACCTGAGCAAGGCAGGATGAAGGCAGGCCAGAGACTCTGTACCTGTGATAAGTGGGGTGAGAAGCTGCTGTGGACCTTGTTTTAAAAAGATGACTTAATCCCAGCACTCGGGAGGCAGAGGCAGGCAGATCTCTTTTGAGTTCGAGGCCAGCCTGGTCTACAAAGAGAGTTACAGGACAGGCTCCAAAGCTACAGAGAAACCTTGTCTTGAAAAACCAAACCAAATCAACCAAACAACCAAATAGGTGGTCACCTCTCAAGTCGTAAAACCAATGCCAGAAACCAGCTCTGGTCAGGCCACCAAAGCACACCAGGGCCCCAGGAGAGCTGAGGTGGCCTAGTTCTCAGAAAAGACATGAGAGACCATAAGAGAAACTGCTGTGCAGCACAGGAAAGGCCCAAAGGCAAAGACTTCTAATCCCCAAATCTCTGACTTCTGGTTTTCAGGCCTTGAGAGGAAGTTCCTATCACCTAGTGCAGCTAAATCTGGCCTATGCCTAGAAGCAAGGTACTGGGCAGGACTCTTCAATTACCTTGTAGGTACAAGGCCACACAGCACAGCAGGGCTTCTGAACTCTTTGTCCAAGGTACAGGGAGCTGAGGAAGCCCGAGTGTGTGACCTCATGAGACACTGTGTGTTGACACGGCCGTGGTCAAGTCAAGGAACTGGGTCTCGGTGTTACGGGAGTGGCAAAGCCCTCCTCTGGTCTGTGTGTGGTTGCTGACAGTGTATGAAGAAAATTACCACCACAGCTTTCTCCCACAGATATTTAAGGCCTAAAGACCTCTCCCTTAGAGAGACCTCCCAACATGATCAGTCAAACCTCGCTCTCTGATCCAGCTGTAAACCATACATCTCGGGTCCTTATCAGCCTATGCAATAACCTCGGCTCTCAGTTCTACCCTATATAATAAACACGATGCCCTTCCGGAAAACTGCATTTTCACCACCAGAGAGCCCAGTCCACGGGATCCCAGGTTTTCTGTATGACTGTGTCTGTCTTTTTTCTTCACTCCCTCACTGACTCTGTCAGGTTCAAAGCCCTGGGACTGTGCAAGGACATGTCACTGACAGAGAGGGGTTAGTGAAAAGGGCAAGTGACCTAACACATAACACAAGTCAGCTTCAAATTCTAGGGGTCCTAGTGTAGGGTGTGTGCGCGTGTGCACACGTTTCTCAGGTTCTGTACTTCTAAGAATCCCTGTCCGTATGCATCTGTGGCCAGAGTCTGGATAATTAGTCCTTCAGACACTTCCTTGGGATGACACTGTCTCACTCACCCCCACAGGAAAAGATGTTAGATGTGGTGGTACATGACCATTACCTCAGCATAGGATACATGAGATCCTGTCTTGAGAAGGACAGCTTTAGGGATACGATGCGGGACTCGGGGTATAGGTAGTGTCTAGGGGAGACGGGGACCAGTGTGTAAGGAAAGGCCAGAGTCTGGAAGTGTGGCCCAGAGCAGGTGAGGGAGGCTGCTGCCAAGCTTGATGACCCGAGTTGAACCCCCAGAGCCCACAGGGTGGCAGGAGAGAACTGACTCTATCGACTTGTCCTCTGACCCCCACACATGTGCTGTGGCACATGAGTGGGACGCACACACATATACGCACGCCCACATTAATAATAATAATAACGAAGATTGCCTGAATCCTCAAAGTGGGCACATCTGCAGCCCCCCTTCAAATGCCACACCACTCCAACCTGGGGTGGACGCTGCAACAGGTCACTAAGTGACGGTCCTCTTGAGTGTCCACTGTGGAGCGCTCACTATTCGGCAGAAGCACCTGGGTGTGGGGGCAGAGGCTGGTGAGCATGTGGCTTAGCTAAGAATCCCAGACACCACTCTGGGATTAAAGGCGTTGTCCCTTTAATACGGGCAGTGCAAGGATGCTGTGTCAGAAGACAGTGCATGTCAAGTGTGTTTAACTGTCACAAATGAATGCACTGCCCATGACATCAATACAGGCCAGTTTCTAAAGCTTAAGGGTGGGTCACATGGCACAGTCCCTTGTCTTGTAAGCACAAGGACTTAGTTTCAATCCCCACCTCCCATACAAAAAGCCCAGCACGGCAGCACCTGCTTGTCATCTGGGTTTTGGAGAGTTGGAGACAGGAGGATCCCTGGGGCCTGCTAACCAGCCCATCAGGCGTTTACATACTTTAAAAAAAAAATATCTTAACTGAATGACAACCACAGAAAGGCCGTGGATAGTCACTGTCACCTATAGCCCCCAGCGCTTGCCCTTTGTCCCTATCTGGGTAGTGTGGTCTGGGCTGGCGCCTTCTCTGCAGGGACGTGCGCCGACATGCAGGGATCATACTTCCCCATCTACGCCTGCTTCTGCAGGGACCCGTGAAGTAATCTCACGTGACCTTGGCTGGTGACGTCAGAGTAGCTATTCCCTCTGGTAAACAACTCTGTGAGGTATGGCTCAATCTTTAAGCACAGACACCATCACGCATGAGAAAACACAGCCATGTCAACTGTCACGTTGAAAAAGCCCCTTGAAAGTCAGAACGTGCAAGAAGTTGGTCGGTTTAAAACTCAGAGCTGTCACAGAACCTTGGCGGCCACATCCCCGGTGCCCTGGGCCCTCAAAACCCCCAAGAGACTATATGCAAGGAATGCAAAGGCCAAAGCCCGTGTTTCCTCCTCGGGCACTCAAGGATCTGAGCAGCCACAAGCCGAGGATTCTCCAGGTGCAGCTGGGGACTGTCTGCTTCCCCTGGCGTATGGCGAGCTCTTCTGAAAGGCAGGCTGGACGCTTGAGCTTCTCTGCCAGGGCCTTCTTATCTTAGTTTTCAGGGTGTGTCCTGTGTCCTCCATCAGGGCCACCTAGCCCACCATCCCCCTTACTTTGTGCAGCTATCACGAATCTGAGTCTCTCAGACTTCATTTCGATATTTTATGTCCCTCTGAGGGAGCTCTTGGTTGTTTTTGTTGTCCTTGGTGTGCACCTTAACTTAAAGGATTAGAAACAATGAACTTGAGAGGAGATGCCCGCCTAGCCTCATGGTTCCCACCATGCCTTTTCCCGGGCTGCTGGCATCTGCTGTTGTCTGGGAGACACCAGCCTTTGCTGCTCTGCTTAGCTTGTTCTAAGACCAGCGCGGAGTGTTGTTGGACATTTGTACATTGTGGGAAGATGTATTTGCTGTGAGTGGTGGAATAAAAAGCCGAACAGTCAATAGCTAGGCAAGAGGTATAGGTGGGATTTTTCCAGGGAGAGAAAGGAAGAGGAGGAGGATCTAGTGTACAGGAGACAGCAGGAGACACCAAGAGCAAACAGGGGATACAAGATGGAAGAGAGGTGACACCACGTGATAGAACACAGATTGGTGTGGTAGGTACTTCTGTCTATGTGTTGCTTTTATTGGTTAATGAATAAAGAAACTGTATTGGCCTGTGATAGGGCAAATGAACAGAACTAGGTAGGGAAAACTAAAGGAAGCGGGGTGTCAGAGAGAAGCCATGTAACCCCGCCAGAGCCAGATGGAACTTTACCTGGTAAGCCTTAGCCACGTGGTGATACACAGATGAACAGAAATGGGTTAAATTAATATGTAAGAGTTAGCCAATAAGAACTAGAGCTAGGGGGCTGGAGAGATGGCTCAGTGGTTTAGAGCACCGTCTGCTCTTCCAAAGGCCCTGAGTTCAATTCCCAGCAACCACATGGTGGCTCACAACCATCTGTAATGAGATCTGGCGCCCTCCTCTGGCGTGTGGGCATACATGGAGGCAGAATGTTGTATACATAATAAATAAATTAAAAAAAAGAACTAGAGCTAATGAGCCAAGCAGTGATTTAAATAATACGGCTTCTGGCTTCTGTGTGATTATTCCAGGGCTAAGCGGCCAGGAACAAACAAGTGGCCTCCTACAACAGATTATGTTGTGGGGGCTGCGGGCCTCTTCCCACAGCCCGGCTCCTGGCCGCTTGGCTAGCTTATGCCTCAAAATAACAACACACAAACTGTATTCTTTTAAACACTGCTTGGCCCATTAGCTCTAGCCCTTACTGGCTAATTCTGATATCCCCATCAATCCATCTCTAATAATCTGTGTAGCACCGGTCTTACCGGGAAAGATTCAGCATGTCTGACCTGGCGGTTTGCTTCATCGTGTCTGCCCTGGCGATGAGCTGTATGGTTTCTGAGCTCACTTCCTCTTCCTCCCAGCATTCTGTTCTGTTTACTCCTCCCACCTATGTTTTAACCTATGAGGGCCAAGCAGTTTCTTTATTTTTTAACCAATGACCTTCGTCCATCAAGATTAAAATAAATGGGTTAATTTAAGCCATAAGAGGTAATTAGGTGTAAGTCTAAGCTATAGGCTGAGCTTTCATAATTAATAAGAAGTCTCTGTGTCATTCTTTGGGAGCTGGCTGTCTACTCCTTAACTGTGAGCATCACCTCCAATTTCTGTGAGCTCAGCTATCTACTCCTTCAGCGTGAGCGTCACCTCCACTTTCTGTGAGCTCAGCTAGCAACTCCCCCCTTCCCTGTGAGCATCACCTCCACTTTCTGTGAGCTCAGCTAGTGACTCCTTTACTGCGAATGTCACCTCCACTTTCTGTGAGCTCAGCTATCAACTCCTTCACCATGAGCATCACTTCCACTTTCTGTGAGCTCCTTGTGAGACCCACGAGTTTTGCACACCTCTTCCCCTGGGCACGGTGCTGCCATGAGGGCTACACATTGTGGGTGAAGGAGGTGCCTCTGGGACTTGGCTGCAACATACCAAAACAACATGAAACAGAACCCACAGCTTCGAGGTTTTCAGATTGACCACGGGCCATGAGTCGGGGTGAGCCTGAGGGGTACCAGTCACACACTGTTACACAGTGCCTCCGAGGTCTAGCTTGCACTCAAGACTGTCTGCTACTGACGGCTTTTCCTGGAAGCTCCTGTATTAGGGTTTCTACTGCTTTGACAGACACCATGAGCACAGCAGCCCTTACAAAAAGACATTTCATTGAGGGGCTCACTTACAGTCTCAGAAGTTAAGTCCACTATCATCATGGCAGCGTGCAGGCAGACATGGTGCTGGAGAAGGGGCTGAAAGTCCTACATCTTCCAGACATGTTGGCAACAGGAAGTCGACTGGGACACTGGGTGGTATTGTGAGCACAGGAAACCTCAAAGCCTGCCCCCTCCAGCAAGGTCAGACCCACTCCAACAAGGGCACCCCGCCTAATAGTGCCACTCCCTAGGAGATTATGGGGGCCGATTACATTTAAACTACCAAAGCACACTAATGTATTTTAAGTGTATTTCTAATCTCATACAATATTTTATATGGTTTTAAAGAGGGAGATTCCATGAAAAACGCATCTCAGTACATACCCCTGGGAATTTTGTATCCAGTGTCCCCTGGTTTTCTCAGATTCCTCAGGATGTGGTCAGAATGGATATTTACCACCATGCCTATTAACCACAAGGCAAAACCTAAAGAACAAACAAGGTTATTACGGTTAATCGCTAGCCGGAGTGAAGAAAGCCATGCTCAACTGAACAGAACACTGCCTTCCTTGTATCGGGGGAGCCTGAGCAGGAGCCATGGCCGGCAGCAAACACCACAAGTGCCCGTGCTGGCCATGTGCTAGCCACGGCGATAGGCTGCCTCCTTGACTGTGGTTACAGACATCTATTCTACCCCAAACATGTGTGGTTCCAGTCTGTGTTTTTACCATGACAGGAACAGAAAACAGGACATATGGCCCGGGCACAGGCAAACTAGGCTGCAGGGATGTTTACCTCCCCTTTTGCTTAAGGAGAAGCAAGAGTCTTCCCTTCATATAGGGAGAGGCAAATATTTGCTGGCCTCACACCTCATCCCTGAAAAACAGAGCCTCGGATCCCAGCTGTGGTCCTTTTCTGTCCCTCCCTCCCAGCTCTGCAGAGCATATCCCCGGCTTTCACCCCAACAGTCTGCTACCAGCTCCCCAGTCAGGTTTCCTGTGCCACTTGGCCACCCTTTCCCTTCCCTCCTATCCCCAGGGCCTGGAAATTACAAGGTTCTGGCTAGCACCCCAGTACCTAGCTAGGAGCTTCCTCTCCCTGGGATGATCCGTCAAATCCTTGGGAGTTTATTTTGGTTTTATGAAGCAGAGTGTGAGATTTTATTAAAGATAGGTTTGCATCTGCTTCAGCAAGATGTTAGAAGAGACAGAGGTTCTCAGAAGTCCCGGTCACAGAGAGCATCAGCATGACCCCAGTTAACTTCAGAAGGCAAAACACCAAGACTCAGTTTTACCGAAAAATAAAAGACTCTGATACAAAAGGGAAAAATCTGATTTTTTCTGAGATATTAAAAACGTGAAGGCCACCACTACCGGCAACAGAGGAAGCTAAAATGGCTGAAAGATACTTAATGAAATGTTCAACATCCTTAGCCAGCAGAGAAATGCAAATGAAAACAACTCTGAGATTCCATCTTACACCTGTAAGAATGGTCAAGGTCAAAAACACTGATGACAACTTATTCTGGAGAGGTTGTAGGGTAAAGGGAACACTCCTGCATTGCTGGTGGGAGTGCAAGCTGGTACAGCCCCTTTGGATGTCAGTGTGCCGATTTCTCAGAAAATCGGGAAACAACCTTCCTCAAGACCTAGTAATACCACTTTTGGGTATATATCCAAAGGATGCTCAATCGTGTCACAAGGACATGTGCTCAACCATACTCATAGTAGCTTTGTTTGTCATAGCCAGAACCTGGAAACAACCTAAATGCCCCTCGACTGAAGAATGGATAAGGAAAATGTGGTACATTTACACAATGGAGTACTACACTGCAGAAAAAAATAACAACATCTTGAATTTTGCAGGAAAATGGATGGAGCTAGAAAACATTATTTTGAGTGAGGTAACCCAGAAACAGAAAGACAATTATCACATGTACTCACTCATAGGTGGTTTTTAAACATAGAGCAAAGAAAATCAGCCTACAAATCACAATCCCAGAGAACTTAGACAACAATGAGGACACTAAGAGAGACGTACATAGATCTAATCTACATGAGAAGTAGAAAGTAGAAAAAGTCAAGATCTCCTGAGTAAATTGGGAGCATGGGGATGTTTGGAGAGGATTGGAGGGGGGAGGGGAAAGGCAGGGAGGGGAGCAGAGAAAAATGTAGAACTCAATAAATATCAATAAAAAAATGTATAAAAAACAAAAACAAACAAATCTGAAGGCCAAACAGTGTTGCAATTATTACCAGTCCACGTGCAGTTGGCAGAGTGTTGAGTTGACCCTTGGACCTGCTGCCAGGTCACAGGACCCCCTCTATAAGTATGCAAACCCGTCAGAGCTGGTTCCTGGGTTTCCCACCCTGACTCTGCCATCCGAAATGCCCTTTTTCCCCTAAATATATCAAATGCCATGGTAAGGTCTATTGGATCCTGGTGATTATAATGGACTCAGTAGTTCTTTTTATTTTGGGGTTTTAGATGTTTAAATGATTTTCGTGATTTAGCTTTTAAATAAAGCCACAAAGAAAATCGGACTGTCCGGATCCCATTTCCCGTCTGAGAGACTAGCTGTACTCTGTGCGGGGACTGAGAAAAACTAGCATTTGTGTGCACCTAAGATACACAGTGAGTTTAATTTTGTGGGATTTAAAAATCATAGAAAGTCTTTCCAGGTGTCTCTGTAACAGTTATAACCAGAGGCACCCAGGGGACAGACTGCTAGACATGTGTGAGTGATGGAGTGAGATCCACTCTGAATGTGGCCTGGGGTCCTGGATTAAATAAAGGGAGGAAGTCAGTGGAATCAGCACATTCATCTCTCTGCCTCTGACGGCTGACACCGCACCTCGTGCCTCCAGGCCTTCCTTCACACAAGGGACTGTCCTCTCAAATCGTGATTCTTGTTACAGCAAGGGGAACGATAACCAAGTGGAACTGGAAGCAGGGTTGTCGTTGCTGCCGTGGTAGACCTGACCACCAGGTTCCTCTAAGGGGGAGCCGGTTTACAATGGGAGTGTGGAGCAGGAACTGGGCTAGAGGCCACTCGCTACATCTTGGCCAAGACTGGCAGCATTCTACCATGTCCCGGGATCTACGAGGAAGCTGAGTTGGAAGGATCCAGGAACAGAAATAAAGAGATGTAGGTTCCAGAAATAGGAATGAAGAAATGCAGAAGTACAAATTTGTAAGTCTGAAGGAGATGGCGGCTAACGGTCACCAGCTCTGTCCGCAAATAGGGATTAACTGTTATCAATGGGTTTCTTTGCTTTGGTCGGTCTGCAACCAAAGGTTAGTTTTTTTGTTTCTACAATGGCTCTCTGCAGCCTTAACAACAGTTTGGACTGTCTATTCCCTGCTATGGAAAGCTCAGGAAAGTGAAGTTTCTGTAAATACCATTAGGGTGCACAGAAGAAGCAGCAGACCAATAAACACTAATTTAGTGGAAAATCATGTTAGTGGGTATTGTAAAAAGCAATTTGTATCTAACTTTTACCTTGAGGCTATAAGAATTTGTTTGCCCATGCCTAACGCTTACTTCTTATTATAAAAGCAGAGCTCAGAAACCACCCATAATCTCAGAACCCCAAACTCTGACTGTGGTTCCAAATGAAAGTTTTTGTGCTGCATGGTGATTTTCTTTTGATTTAATTTTGGATTAAAGCTTGTTTATGGTTTAATAAACTGGTGTGGTCTGTCCCCATTTCTGAGCACTCTAGGGCAGTGGGCTAATTTATTTGGCGGAAGGAATCTGAAGCCAGGAAAGCATCTAGGCTGCAGCTTGGCTTGTTAGCTCCGAAAGTGGGCTAACAAGCACAGCACGAACAGGAAAACCATGCCATTTGCTGAAAGGAGGAGGTTTAAATAACCTCTGGCCACATCTGTAAGAGGGTTCCTGAGTGTACAAGGCCTCTAGAGGGCAAAGGGTAGATCCTAGGAGCCCAGCTCTGGCCTTTTCCTTCCAGATCTAACAGAGGTGGGGAGATGCACCATGAATATGGGTGACACTGTCCATGGGCTAAGGTCATGAGCTGAACAAAGAGAAAGCCTGCTGAGCTTCAACATCCACCTCTCTCTACGTCCTGACTGTGGATGTCATGTGACCAGCTACCTCGTGCTCCTGCCACGGTGAACCGGCATAAACCCTTCCTTCCTTCCTTCAGCTGCTTCCGTCTTGCATTTTGTCACATTAAGGAGATTAGTAACTGACACATTACCAGAGTTGAAATGGAGCCACTTCTGCCAAGCTTTATCAATAATAAACAATAGAGCTGGGGAGGGGATGCACATGTACACATATGAACAAAAGAGTGGTGGAAGGCATGTATACATACATGTAGGGACAAGAGAGCAGAGGAGGCAAGCATGCACACATGTAGGAACAAGAGAGCAGAGGAGGCAAGCATGCATACATGTAGGAACAAGAGAATGGGGGAGGCATGCATGCACACAAGTAGGAACAAGAGAGCGGGGGAGGCATGCATGCACACATGTAGGAACAAGAGAGCGGGGGAGGCAAGCATGCACACATGTAGGAACAAGAGAACGGGAGAGGCAAGCATGCATACATGTAGGAACAAGAGAATGGGGGAGGCAAGCATGC
>NC_022021.1:48846119-48858699 GCF_000317375.1 Microtus ochrogaster
AGAGAGTGGGGGAGGCATGCATGCATACATGTAGGAATAAGAGAACGAGAGAGGCAAGCATGCACACATGTAGGAACAAGAGAGTGGGGGAGGCAAGCATGCACACATGTAGGAACAAGAGAATGGGGGAGGCAAGCATGCATACATGTAGGAAAGAGGACACTGGCTCTTCCAGAGCTACTGAAATATCTAGGGGATGTGTCCGTGTGGGGACTGCCTCAGAAAGAGTTAATGCTGACTAGATATCTTTGTTATCTTTGTAAATGCCTGGCACACTTTCCTTCACTCTGCTCTCAAAGCTTTCCCCCTTTGCCTCAGCCTCCTTGAGTGCACTGGCAGGCTGTGGCAGGCTGTGCACTTCCACAGTCCTCTGATTGTTGCTTGGGGCGGCAAATCTTTCAAACTAACCAGGGACAGATGAGCTGGAACCTTGCTGGTAAGCCACACCCACGTGGTGATATACAGACTAACAGAAATGGGTTAATGGAGATGGGCTAGTTTAGGATATAAGAGTTAGTCAGAGATACACTTAAGCTATTGGCCAAACAATATTGCAAATAATATGGTTTTTGTGTGGATTATTTTGGGGCTGAGCAGCTGAGAACTAACTAGCAGCCTCCAACAACAACTGTTAGGGGAATTATTTTTGTTAGAGTTTTGCTCCTGGGGGTAACTAGCTTAAGGACAACTACCTACCCACACAGCTTCCTGTCTCCTGGCAAAGCGACACTGAATGACACCCACATACAAATGAGACCGTCTGGCCTGCTTCCTGCTGGGCATGTTGCTTGTGCTTTCGTGTCTCTGCACTTAGTGGTGGAGGAGTCAAAGGCGTACGAACAGCCATTAGGCAGCTGCAAAGGTGACGGAAGGAGATGTGTCCAATGGGCTGCTTCAGACAGTGAGCACACTGGCAAATGAACGGCTGTTATCACAGAAGCGACTCAACATGCAGCCTGTGCAGCAGCCCGGTGCGCTGACTTCTCTAGGACTACACCCCCTCATGCTGCCCTCACACGGGGTCAGGCAGCCTGTACAGCAGCTCAGCCTGGTGAATAAAGCTTTTCATCCCTCATCAAAGATGCTTCTTTTTGCAGCAGACAGAGACCACTACAGAAATCCTCAGCTCTCAAAATGCAGAGAACAAGGGACTATGGAGGGTCCAGCTCCAGCTGATACATCCGAAACACAACACGACATTTAAGGTTCAGGGAACGCCAAGAAAGATGGGGCGTAAAGACTGTGAGATCCAGAGAACCAGGACATCAGGTGAGACATAGTATCTTCTAGTCCTGACACAGAAGGTGCACCCATGGAATCTCAACATATGGCTATCTAAACAAGACTTGCATAATGAATGGCAGTAGCAGGTGGCATGCCAATGTGGTTGGGGGAAATGTCATAAGATGAAGAGCTCCAGACAACCAATGGCTGCGGAAGAGGAAGAGCGAGTTTTCTCCAGGGATTACCTCCATCATAGGTTATCTGACCCCAAGTGGTCGGTCCTATACACATACCCATATATGACAGTAAATGGATTCAGTAGGTTTCCTGCGTGTGTGTGTGTGCATGTGTGTCACAATAACTAAAGAAAAGGAGGTTGAGAAGAAGTTGGGAAGGCATCAGAGGAGTTGGAGGAGGAAGAGGGAGTCTATAACACTCATGTCTATAACACACATGTCTATAACACTCATGTATGAAATTCTCAAAAGATAAATTCAAAAATAAGCATTTGAAACTCATCCCCCCCGCCCCCCGCAAAAAAAAAAAATAGAGACAGAAAAGCAATTCCATCTCTTATTCTTGATAGCCAGATTTTGGTGGCACAGACAAACTGAGTCGGAAGCAGCCATTGTATCATCAAGTACCCATACCGGGATGCAGCTTGCAGCTGTTTCTAAGTTCTCAGTGTTACAGTATGCGTTTCAGCGCCCTTGGGATCAAAGTACCTGGGTTGGGCCTTCCCTCCCTGCTTGAGCAGAGACAGTCTCCTCCTCCCTGCTTCGAGCCTACTGAGGCTCCTTGTGATTCCTTCTCTAGTTTGAGCTTTCTGATAGAAACCTCTGGGCCTGAGTGGAAGGGCTGATCTCTGTGAACTCACCGGTCAGGAAACAGGGCTGGGCCACCCAGTCGTCCGCATACTCTGCAAACTGGCTCAAGTACCTGCTCTGCAGGTAGCCGTTGAAGGTGCAGAACAGCACTGCTCCAATAAAGGAAATCAGGGGCGTGGGTTTCCCTCCTCGGATCAGGACCGAGAAAACCAGAGTCCTTAGGAAACACAAACGAGAAACGAACTTAAGAGCCAGAGGGTCTGGTTCCGCGTCGTTTGCGAGGACTTGGGTTTGCTTTCTTGTAAAGACGCCATCCTTGGTTCAGAGGTTTTTAGATAAAGGAGTAACTTTGCATCGCTCGTGTTCACCAATCGCTGTACTCAGGATTCTAATTATACAGACCGTGAAACAGATGCGCCCACTTAAGAGAAAAACGGAGAAAGGCCCCCTATCCTGAAACCACCTCCAAAGCAATCTGACACTTCGGCCTCAATGGGCACCTGCACATCTACACACACACATCATTTAAAATAATAGTTAAAAATGTATAAGAAAATATGCCCGGTAAAATACAGTTTACTGGTGGCTAAGCTAAAGGGATAATCGGTTGGTAAAGAACTGGTCTTACAAACACAAAAATTTGAGTTTAACCCCCAGTACTCATCTGTTAAAAAAAAAAAAAGTGGGCACTTACAACCCCAGCACTGGGGAAGCCACGGCAGGGAGATCCTGGGTCACCTTAGCCTAATCAGAGTTCAAGGATGCTCTGGTCCTCACCACAGTAGTGATGGTGACAGCATACACTCTATGTCCAGTTTTTAAAGTGGGTTCTAGGATCAACTCAGGGCCTTGTGTTTACAAAACAAGTGCTTATCGCCTTACCAAATGAGCTAGCTCCCAGTGTGTTAGTATTTAAAACCACAGGCCAGCCGGGCAACAGTGGCGCACGCCTTTAATCCCAGCACTCGGGAGGCAGAGGCAGGCGGATCTCTGTGAGTTCGAGACCAGCCTGGTCTACAAGAGCTAGTTCCAGGACAGGCTCCAAAACCACAGAGAAACCCTGTCTCAAAAAACAAACAAACAAACAAACAAAAAAAAAAACCACAGGCCAGAGACCCTAACACACACACACACACACACACACACACACACACACACACAGTGTTTATATTTGTCCCCCTGTCCTGGAGAGACTGGTTTCAGGAACCCTGCAAACACTAAATTATTGGTTGTTCAACTCATACACAATTGCATAATAAAATGTGTGTCCCATTTCCAGTATATTTTCTAGATTACTCACAATTTAACCAAATGTAAACAGGTGTTATGTTGTTTTATTCAGGGAATGTTAACATAATAAAAACTCCATGCTCATTCAATGCAGATGTAATTTTTCTACAATATCTCAGTACATGAGTTGGTCGAATCTTGACAATGAACCAACAGCAATAAAGTACCAACTATCCTTGGCTCATAGGAGATGCACACGGCTGAGCTGAACAAAACCCATTTTGTGTTCCAGTCTCGATGCAAAAGAAAGGCTCAAAAAGAGGAGAGAGAATCAAGAAGCTAAAATGTACACAGAATATTTCCAAGGGGTGAATGACACCCTGAGGTGGGTAGCTCTGTGGGTGGCCACTTCTCCAGGATACCGGAATCACAGACAGCAAGCGTTCATCAGTTTTCCCCAGTTCAGTCCTGAGTGCAGGGCTGAATTCAGTGGCAAAGGTGGATTGGGACGTTTTGAGTGTGAAGTGCTCCTCTGTTGACCTGCTCCTCTGGCTTGCTGCATCTGATATTCCTAATCCGTCAGTCTGGGAAGGGCGTCACTTGTTTCAGGGTATTTGATTGTACTGTTATACTCCAAGACGTTTAATAAAGTTAACCTTGAATCAACAGAGCAGTGGAGGAACAATGAGCTGACCCTCTCTCTCCGCCTTCTGAGATCAAAAACACCTGTGATCTTTCTAAGCCCCTCCTTACTCCTTCCTGTGGCTTGTTAAGCACAGATTAACAGCCCTCCAATCTCAGAAACCAACCATAAAATAAAGAATGCTTCTGAGAGAAATACTGAGAGAATTAAAGTATTATCAAGATCAGCCACTGACCACTCAGGTTGTACATGAGAAGGGGACAACAGTTGTTGATCTTTCCAAGGTACCAACAGGCCGACCTTTAAAATGGTTAACGGATAATCCTGTCTGAGTGAAATAATGGCCTTTGAAAAATTACAGGCGCCAGAAAAGCTGGTACTGGAGCAGCTAAATGTTCAACGTATTGACGAATTGACCAGTCCTTGGAATTCTCCTATATCTGTGATTAAAAAGAAATCTGGAAAAAGGAGAATGGCAACAGACTTGAGAACTGTTAATAAGGTGATTCAGCTAACGGGCTCTCTACAGTCTGGAATTCCCTTGTCTTCTTTACTACCTAAAGGACAGTCTATTATACTGATTGATTTAAAAGACTGCATTTTTACTATACCTTTACAAGAACAGAATAGAGAAAAGTCTGCCCCCACAGCGCCTTCTCATAATAATTCCAAGCCTATTAAAGGGTATCAGTGGAAAATTCTTCCACAAAAAATGTTAAACAGTCTCACCTTGTCTCAATATTTTGAATTATCATTAGAAATAATTCATAAATAATTTCCTCAATCTACAATTTAGCACTATATGGATGACATATTACTAGCTGATTCAGACACAGATAATATTTCAAATATTACAAGGTGACAAAGACTTAAATAGGCCAAGAAAATTATCAGCTGAGGGTAAGAGAGCATGGCTCTGGGAGAAAGAAAGTTCCAGGATGCCTATGTGGATGGCGTGGACCCAGAGCTGGAATGTATCCTGGTCCTTCAACCTTCTGCTCATTCTCCCACAGGAATTCTTATGCAGAGAAAAGATAATACTTTAGAATGGATATTTTACCACACAGAGAAAAAAATTAAAGACCTATATAGAAATGGCTTCTGAACTAATTCTGAAAGGAAAATTGAGGCTTCATCAATTAGCAGGAATAGATCCACCATAAATTGTGGTACCTTTTACTAAAATTGTATCATTATGGGTACAGAAATGAACACTGACAAAGAACTTGCAGTGATTTTGGGCAAGAGATTAGCAACAAAGATTCCAAAAGCAAAAGACTTCAGTTTATAAAAACAACTAATTGGATCCTTTTTCACATGGTATGAGGAAAATCAATTTCTGGAGGTCATACATTCTATACTGATGTAAACAAACCAGGAAAGGCAGGTTATAAGTCGGGGGAAAAAGTAAAATGGATCAAAACCCTTATTTGGATACCATTCAAAAGTCAAAATTATATATCACAACATTAATTAGATTTTCTAGAACCTCTTAATATAGTTGGAATCATAAGAAAATGTCTTACCTGTTCTTTGTATAAC
Source organism: Microtus ochrogaster (assembly GCF_000317375.1). Lineage (NCBI taxonomy): Eukaryota > Metazoa > Chordata > Mammalia > Rodentia > Cricetidae > Microtus > Microtus ochrogaster. Next base: position 48,851,586 of record NC_022021.1, read on the forward strand.
CAAACTCTATTACCTGCAAGAGGTAACCCCAAGGGCACTCAAAGAAATGAAATTTGGTAAATGGATGTGCTTTGTTTTGTGGAGTTTGGAAAATTAAAGTATGTGCACCATACCACATATTATATTCAGGATTTCAATGGGCAGCTGCTTTGAGTTCTAAAAAGGCTAATTTTGTAATTACACATTTACTACAAGTTATGGACACTATCAGAATACCCATACAAATTAAGACTGATAATGCTCCAGCATATTTCTCTAGTGAAATGAAACAATTTTTTTACATATTACAACATAAGGCATATTACAGGTATACCATTCAATTCTACAGGGCAAGCAGTTATAGAAATATTTAATGACACTTTAAGAGATTTGCTTAATAAACAGAAACGGGTAATAAAGGCTTCTGGAGATAGATTACACAATGCTTTATTAACTTTAAGAATTTTAAATCCCAATGAGACAGGAATGACAGCTGTGGAGAGACAATGAAGAGTATAAAAAACTGTTGCATTAAATCACACTTCAAAGATGCGTTGACCTCAGAATGGAAACCAGGATGCGTTACATTGAGGAAGAAGTTTTGCTCTTGTTTCCACAGGAGAAGAAAAGCTATGGATACCATCAAGATTGATAAATATTGGATTTGAACAACAGAGACCTCTTGATTAGGAGAGGCAATAGTTCATCATCAAATAGGGTCGCCATTCGACCTAAACTAACTTAAAAGACTAATATGCCTTTCATTTAATCAGATATAACCTGCCAAGAAAGGGAAGCTCCCAAAGTTAGGGTTAAGGCATGATTTTGGTTTTATCTTTCTAGGAGAACAAAAGTATTCTACTAAGTAATTTGAAGACCACTAAACAGACAAATGAGATATCAGATATCAGATGGATCAAGATAAAATGTCCCAGGGAAAAGAATAAATTGGCCTAGTGGTATAGCACATTTCCAACAGAATAGAATTTCATAAATCGTCCTAAATATTTGTTTCTGGTCTTCTCTACAGACATACAAGGTAAATTGTCCTTTGGTAGTCCCAATACACTTAAAAATTAAATCTGGCTTTGGAGTTGATGTGTCTCCTTCTCTAAACCCAAGTATGCTTGTTAAAAGAAAATCCAAAATCTCTCTCTCATGTCAGAAGAGCCACCTGGTATGGGACAGAAGAAAAACCAAAATTAAGGGACTACTGTATTGTCACTAATCTCATAATCCTTTCATTTTATTTTCACTCTTTAAAATTTTTCTTAAGGTATAAATATTATCTCAAAATTTGAGATTATCTATCTGTCTGTCTGTCTGTCTATCTATCTATCTATCTATCTATCTATCTATCTATCTATCTATCTATCTATCCATCCATTCATCTACTTTCTGTCATGATATTAATGACCATTTAGGGTACTAACTAATTCTAGAAATAAGCTTCATCTATCTTCTTGTATGTAATTTCAGGCTTAAGTCTGAAGCAGGTAACTAGAGGCTAAGTTTGTATAACACAGAGTATTTAATGGAGTGCAGTACTTTAACCTCCCAGTGATCTTCTGAATATGACTTTTCAAATGTTTAAGGTTTTTTTTTGCAGTGAAGTGTGTCCATTCTTGGCAGTGACCTTCGAGGTCTCAAAGATGATGATGGGACTTTGCAATGATAATTCCACCAGGATTGGGGGAATGCCACTCAGCTGACAAACAACATCCTAAGATCGGCTTTGGACTACAAACTGCTCAAGATAACTTCAAAGCAGTCAGCTAAGATGGTCCAGCCTCATAGATTACTCCAGTCAGGACTTCAGATAAGTCCTGCACTCTCCGATCACACTGAGACTGGTCAACAGCTCACTCTCTCAGAACTTGATGATTATCTCAATGTTCTCAGGGTCCCCTAAAGATGTTGTTGCCCCCAGACAACAGGAAGCAATTTTGAGAACTTGATGCCCACATTTCCAAGAGGTTTGTCATTCAATGGGTTATGAATGTTTATCATTGTTTAGGTGGGTTGGTTGCACATTGTTACTGGTCATGATCAAGGAGGAAACTAAGCAAAGGAGGTTAGATTCAGGGATCTCTTGATGAAGAGATATAAAAGGGGAATATAGGAATGATAGGATAAAGTGGTAGATAATTGAATCTACTTTTAAACTAAAAAGCAACCACTAGTCTGAAATACTTTACACTGATATGGATTTTTGTATATTGATACAAATTTAAGGTTATTTTTGTTATAAAGTACTGTATACATGTTTCTACTCTTGTTTAAGGTTCTGTACCTATGCAGCTCATTTAAAAATGTAATGTAGGGCTGGAGAGATGGCTCAGCGGTTAAGGGCATTGCCTGCTCTTCCAAAGGTCCTGAGTTCAATTCCCAGCAACCACATGGTGGCTCACAACCATCTGTAATGAGATTTGGCATATACACAGAATATTGTATACATAATAAATATTTATAAAAAAAATGTAATGTAAAGTTCTAGTCCTTGAAAGCTATTCTTATAAGTTATCTAGGATAATTAGGAAGTGCAGGTTAGTGGTTAGTCACCTATAACAATCAAACTTGTAGGCATGTTAGGTATGTTTTCAAGGTGAAACAGAGATCTATTTCAGATAGATAGGTGGACTCCAAACATTTAGGAGACCCACAGAATATGGCATTTAAGATGTTTTAGTAACATACGGCTTTTCACAACAGTGAGATATGTCTGCTCCTAGCTGCAGCACCAATCTACTTCATAGAACACGATGGGAATCAAAAAAACCTTTGTTTGCTTCCATTTGTGACAAAGTTAGGCACTGGGCAAGAAACCGCCCTGGCCTCAACTGCTGACAATATGTTGTCCAAATTGGACAAACAGAATATAAAAGAAGGCAACTGCCAAGCTTTACCAAAACAAGGTGGACAGTCCTTTAAAATCTCTGCTTCACAGGATCGTCATTCAGATATTCTGGGCATGTAGACCAAAGGCAGATGCCCCAGTGTTACAGAGTAACCTTGAATGACTGTCCAGAATGGAGATCTGTCTTTGTCATTTCTATAGTATAATTGCACTTTCTTGTGGGACTTTTGGTCGGAAGTGCCAGCTTTAATGACATAGAAACTTATTATGAAAGCTCAGTCTTTAGCTTAAGCTTCTTCCCAACTAGCTCTTAAAACTTGACCTGTTTCAGCAGGATGGTAGCGTGCATGCCTTTAATTTCAGCACTTAGGAGGCAGAGGCAAGTGGATCTCTGTGAGTTCAAGGCCAGCCTAGTCTACAAGAGCTAGTGCCAAGACAGGCTCCAAAGCTACACAGAGAAACGCTGTCTCAAAAAACAAAACAAACAAACAAACAAACAAAACCTTAACCTGTTTCTATTAATCTACATTCTGCCCTGTGGTTCTTTACCTCCTCCATTATGTACACTTGACTTCCTCAATGTCTTGCTGGAGTCTCCAGGGTGTCTATATTCTAACCCTGAGTTCCTCTCTCCCTGGAAGTCCCATGTACTCTCTCCTGCCTAGCTATGGGCCATTCAGGTCTTTATTAAAGCAATCTGAAGGCACCTTGGGTACAAAGATTATCCCACAACACTACAGTTTTGGAAGTTGTTTGCTCTGCACTTCCTGTTTACTCAGGTAACATTTTATCCTTCTCGGGTCTCTGATGGGACTGAAGACTTGATAGTTATACAGTTTTCTTTGTTACTAAATTCAGAAAAGAAACTTACGAAAGAGATATAAAGTTTATAAGGATGAGAGACATAAAAACTTAAGGTGTTTATCTAAGAAAACTTTGTTTTGTTTTGTTTTGTTTTTGATTTTTCGAGACAGGGTTTCTCCGTAGCTTTTGGTTCCTGTCCTGGAACTAGCTCTTGTAGACCAGGCTGGCCTCGAACTCACAGAGATCCTCCTGCCTCTGCCTCCCAAGTGCTGGGATTAAAGGTGTGCGCCACCACCGCCTGGCTAAGAAAACGTTTTAAGGACTAAAAAGATATTTTATGATGGTAAGGTAATAGAAGTTATGATAGAAAGTGGTTTAGGTAGAAGACTTTGGACTCATCAAGATAGGATAGTTAATATGTTGTCTGAGATTTTCTGTCCTGCTAGGTTCCCGCAATTGTTAAGTCCCAAAGAAAATCACAGAGGTCTACATTAATCATAAAGTGGTTGATCTATTAGATCAGGCTTCTTATTAACTTTTATAACTTATATCAACCTATTGTTCTGATCTATGTTAGCCACAAGGCTTGGTACCTTTTTCAGTGAGGCAGTCACATCTTCCTTCTTCTGTGTCAGGGCAAGGACTGTGGAGGAATGGGCTTCCTCCTTCCCAGAATTCTCCTGTTCTTGTTGCCCTGCCTCTACTTCCTGTCTGGTTGTTCCCTCTCTACTTCTTGCCTGGCTACTGGCCAATCAGCATTTATTTAAAATATAACTGACAGAATATACACATTTGTTCCACACCATTAATAGAGTGATTTTTCTTAATTTGACAAATACAAATTGGACATTTTAAATGTAACTCTTACCTGATAATTGTTACTATTGTACATAGTTTCATTATGTTATATTTAGAATCTTTCCTTTTTATTTAGACAAAAGAGGGAAATGTTGCCATATATTTGATTGCTCTGTGACATTCTGAAACTTTTAATAAAGTCAATCTTGAATCAGGGGGCAGAGTCCATGACTAGCTGACCAAAATTAACATAGAGAATTTGGAGGACCCAAAATATGATACAACAGAAAGGTACAGAAAAGAACAGGGAGGAGCTTTAAAGATTCATACATCTTTTTGATCTGGGAAGGTGGAGAGAGAGGGTCAGCTGGTCATTCCCTGCTCCATTCTTGATCAATAAGATTTTTATCTCACTATCTGACTCCCGAGTTTTTATTAATAGACAATTTTGATAAATGCACCAGTCACCCGTGGGCAGATCCAGTACACCATGAACTTGACCACCCCCCTTTGCTCTACCCAGAGGAAACAGGCCGCACTTGCAGTATGTTCTGGCACAGCAGTCTGGCCATCTAGACAGTTGTCTGTGCACTGTTCTGAACTCAGGCACACATGTCCTGAAGGACGACCCTCAAGCTCCTGGTGAGCTCTGCAGGGCTTCTGGAAGGAGCTTCTCTCCAGACACGATAAACTATCTTCTTGATTCATCTGAAGGCAAACAGCATTAATGTGCAACGTATACCACAGTTTGATATCAAGGCTGTTGGAATCTAAAGTCATGTCAAGTGCTTTATAGACTTTTCCATGGCACCCAAATTCAACATGAGATCCGAAATATCATGTTAATTTGCAACAGACGTAATTTGCGCACATGGGCTGTGGCTCTGTCAATGTCTTGAGCCAGATCTTCATGCTTTAAAAATCTCTCTGGGTAACTGGGAGCTGCCATGTATTACATGTGAAGAAATTAATCTGCAAGGTGCCAAAGGATGGACCAAACAGAACGAGGCGAGCTTTTCAAGTGTCCCACTGAAACTGCAGATGGGGAGCTGCTATTAGTAGGTTTCTGCTCGCCTCAAAAGAGCCTCAGAGTATCTAACAAAGCCCTCAGGGCCAAGCGTGGAACCCTCTCTTTGAGCTGTTGCTTGAGGGAGAACTAGAGACTCCCCAAAGAGTATAGACTTGTGGAAAAAAAGTCTTGCCATGGCCCTTGGCTGCCTCCCTCCCCTTCTGTACTCAGCAACACAGAGGTTCCTATTCCCAAGGTCAAGATCTGGCTTCCCACTGGTACAGTCACACAGGAGCCAGGACAGACTCTATTAGTGCCACTATTGGGCTTTGCCCATGTCATTTTGTTCTCTACTGCTCCCTCAATTGGCTTCTATCATCCACAACACCCTGTGCCAACAAGGGCTAGAGATAGTTTGCCAGGACTGGCTGTACTAAATGCTGTTTCCACCCTGTTTTTTTTCCAGGACTTGCCGATAGAGCTCGAATGACCGTTTAATAAGTAAGATTCTTGGGGGGAATGGAAACTGCTTATCTTTTCTACTGGGAAAACTTAAATGTCACTGAGTTACATGGGCTTTTGTGTATAACGACGTGTATCTCTCCCTCTCCCTCCACCACCACCCCTAACTCTCACACAAGTATCTCCCAGAAGTTTTAAATACCACATCTGGCAAAACAAGTGCTTTTGGAACAGTTTTATACTCAGCTACAAGGAAACTGAGTCGTGGCACCTGCAGGTATTGGCTGGAGGAGCAGAAGGACCTCCCGCAACATGCAGGAAAGTGGACAGAACTAGAGATTCCTGTATTCAGCAAAAGTAAGCAAGACTTGGTGAGATAACAATGCATATTCTTTCTCACGGGTGAAGAATCCTAGATTTCTTGGGGGAGAGGGAGTTTGAGACAAGGTTTCTCTGTGTAGCCTTGGCTGTCCTAGAATTCATTCTGTAAACCAGGTTGGCCTAAAACTCACAGACATCCACCTGCCTCTGTCTTCCCAGTGCAGGGATTAAAGGTGTCTGGCACCATCACCTGGCTGGATCCTAGATTTTAGCTTTAACACATGTGCAGATGTAGATGTTTATACTGGTACAGGTCACAGAACTGAAATGGGAACCATGAAAGGGGGCAAAGCTGTGTGGGGGCACAGGAGATAAAAGATGGCAACAGAATAAAAGTAGAAGGAGAAACTGGGAAGAAAAAAAGGGGCCAGCAGGTGAGAGTAGAGGGATGGGGAGGGGCGTGGAGAAGGATGACTATGGCTAGCATAGACAAGAATAATGGGTTCATATAAGTTATAAGAGTTAATAAGAAGTCTGAGCTAATGGGCCAATCAGTTTATAACTAATGTAGACCTCTGTGTGATTTTCTTTAGGACTTAACGATTGCGGGAACCTAGCAGGACAGAAAATCTCAGACAACATATTAACTATCCTATCTTGATGAGTCCAAAGTCTTCTACCTAAACCACTTTCTATCATAACTTCTATTACCTTACCATCATAAAATATCTTTTTAGTCCTTAAAATGTTTTCTTAGATAAACACCTGAAGATTTTATGTCCCAGCCAGGCGATGGTGGCGCATGCCTTTAATCCCAGCACTCGGGAGGCAGAGGCAGGTGGATCTCTGTGAGTTCGAGACCAGCCTGGTCTACAGAGCTAGTT
>NC_022021.1:48858799-48869260 GCF_000317375.1 Microtus ochrogaster
CAGGTGGATCTCTGTGAGTTCGAGACCAGCCTGGTCTACAGAGCTAGTTCCAGGACAGGCTCCAAAGCCACAGAGAAACCCTGTCTTGAAAAACAAAAAAAAAAAACAAAAAAAAAAACAAAAAAAAAGATTTTATGTCTCTCATCCTTATAAACTTTATATTTCTTTTGTAAGTTTCTTTTCTGAATTTGGTAAGAAAAAACTATATAACTATCCAACAAATGGTGCCTAACGTGTGGACGACTGCATCCACATAAAGCCTGATAGAGCTTGGGAAGTAATTCTAGACAGAAAAGAATAGAGTTAAGCCTGGCTTATTGATATCAGCATTTCTCAGGCAGGCTCTGCTTGCTAGAAGCAAGTGCTCTCATTTAAGAGGGGCTTCCTCACGCAGCTTTAGCTGCAAAATCTTGCAGCTCTTTAAAGAGGTCCTGCCACAAAACACTTAAATGGTGTTGATGAAAAGGTGATCGCCTGCTTTCTGTTGGTGGCAGAGACCTTGAAACACCACAGAGTTGGGCAATAAATGTGGCTATAGATGGTACCTCCTTCATGAGGCTGGATTCTCAGAAAGCTAAGGAATGGGCTGGATCCAGCTGTCAAAGCCACAGCTTTAATTCTAGCCATATTGGTTAGCAAATTAAAGACTCATGTAGTCGGGAAAAGAGAGATATAAAGATAGATTCAAAGTAAAAAAAAAAACCTCTAAGTGTTTTACAGTGTGTTAAAAATATATGCAGGCTTGGGAGAGAAAAAAAAGGTTAAAAAGTCTTTTTTTTTTTTTTAAAGAGTAGTTGGGTGTGGTGGCACACGCCTTTATTCCCAACACTTGGAAGATAGAGACAGGCAGACCTCTGTGAGTTCAAGGCATGGTGGCACGTGCCTTTAATCTCAATGCCTGGGAGGCAGAGGCAGACAGATCTCTGTGAGTTCAAGTGTGGCAGCACACACCTTTAAACCTAGCACTTGGGGGGCAGAAGCAGATGGATCTCTGTGAGTTCAAGGATAGCCTGGTCTACAGAGGGAATTCCAGGACAGCCAAAGATACACAGAGAACCTGCCTCAAAAAGCCAAAAAGTAAAAGTAAAAATAAAAAGATAGGGGGTAAAATAAAGCCACATAAAGATGAAAAATACACAGAGAGACTGGATACTGTATGTTTTGTGCTCTCTTTGAATTGTTTGAATGCCAAAAAAAGAGAAACAGCTGCTAAAAGATATTTGTTTGTAAATGCTGCTAAATTGATCCAAGATAGGTATTTAAAAAATACCTTGACTTCAAAATTGAAGTTTAAAAAAATGTTACTTTGGAGAAGAGGTTTTGCTTTTGTTTCCACAGGAAATGAGAGGCTGTGGATTCATTCTGAGTTAAGAAAATCAGGTTTGATCAAGGAAGACCCCCTGAGGTGGCCCAGATGTCTGAGTTCTACATCCAGAACAGATTCAAGACTGCTACCTGAGTTGTGAGCCCACCACTGAAGAAGCAAGATGTGATTGCCTCGCTGAAAAAAGGTACCGAGCCAGGTAGCTAGCATAGACAAAAATAATGGGTTAATATGTTAAAATAATTAATAAGATGCCCAAGCTAATGGGCCAATCAGTTTAAAACTAATATAGACCTCTGTGTGATTTCTTTGGTACTTAATGATTGTGGGAACCAGGCAGGACAGAAATCTCAGACAACAGATGACCATCACAAAGTACTCAAGCAACTGCTCATTACTTTGAATATTATAAAACTAATAAAAGCAAATAAATGAATGAAGCCACTGATAATCAGAGCTCTAGTGGCACCAGTCTCCCAGATCAGCAGCCCAACATCAACTCTGGTTGCTGTGCTCAGGGCTCTTCTCCCTACAGAAGCCTCTGCTTAGCCTCTGCCACTCTAGAATAACTTTGCATTTGCATGGCTGTCTCCATTCTCTCTCTTGCCTAAATTATTTATGACCTTGCACATCCAACAGCTTTGACTTAAATCACTAAACAAAATTTTAGGAAGCACTGTGTTTTCAGAAGTTCCTCTCTGGCACTGAGCCTAGCAGAATACACACAGAGATAAGCCCGTACACATGTCAAGGTAAAATGGGGCATGTCATCATTATCAAACCCTTGGATGTGCCAGTACTATTTGGACTGTTCAGACAACAGACTAATCCTCCATGGTTAGACATCAGGAGGGAACAGCTCATGTCATCAGTGGAAAACCCTGCACAGTGTAGGGACTTACCCCAAGAAACGTGGTGTTGGGAGAGCCCTGTGATAGCAGGAAGACTCAAAACGTGCTCATTTTGTCAAACTCTATTTAAAAAAAACAAAACAAACCAGGTGGTGGTGGTGGTGCAGGCCTTTAATCCCAGCACGCAGGAGGCAGAGGTAGGCGGGTGTCTGTGAGTTCAAGGCCAGCCTGGTCTGTAAGAGCTAGTTCCAGGACAGCTATGACCCTTACACAGAGAAACCCTGTCTTGAAAAACAAACAAACGAAAACAAAAAACCCAAAACAGATAAAGTCAAGTCATGCTTTTAATCCCAGCTCTCTGGAGGCAGAGGCAGGAAGATTCTTCGAATTCCCGTTGGCCAGTTGATCCTGTTGTACATGTCAAGTTCCAGGCCAGCCAGGGCAAAGCAGTCAGAATTTGTTTCTAAAAAACAAATAATCCCACTGGCAAGTACAAACAACAGTGAAAACATAGATAAATAAATTAGGAAGACAATGAAGGGAGACGGGATCTGTTGCGTGTACGCCTGAAAACAAGTACTTGGAAAGGCTTTCCTAACAAGCACGGCTTGCACAACGGCCAGTCTACCTTACAAAACAAACAAACAAATGAACAACAGCAACAAACCGATTTCTACAAGACATTTTCACGAGGCTGTGGGGGCTTGGATGACAACACGTCTCCATTAGTCCATCATTTGAAGGTTTGCTCCTCAGCGTTTGACTGGAAATGTCTCACTGGGGACAGCTTTGAGGGGTTAAGATTTTAAGTTCATTCTCTTTCCTGCTTTTGATTTTAGATGTGAGCTCTCAGCGGTTACTGCCACCATGCCTGGGGAGGGACTCTTACCCCTCTAGAACCATGAGCACCAAATAACACCTCACCTCTAAGTTTCTTTGGCCACTTATTTTATCAAAGCAACAGAAAGTAATTATATGTTAAATGCTTTGTCTTGGGCAGATTCCACCTTCACCCCCAGTTCTGGGTGTCAAGACCTGCTGTTTCAAAATCCTTTGTGTAATTCTCTCCTTATTTACCTTGGCAAGGTCCAACTCACCCCATCTCTCTTAAACGCGTAAAACGTGCAATGGCCCTGGTGTTTGTTTCTCTTGCTGTCCTCTCCTACTCCCAAAGGTGTGTGTCATACCCTCTGGGGGATCCCTCTCTGCTTGGTACCTCTCTCTGAAAGGGGAAATACGAGTGCCGTTTCACTCAGCCACCTTCTTTCCTGGGTCAAATCCCTGTGCTCAGAGCAATAATAAAAGATCCCTTAGTCTGGTGTGAACCAAACTTGGTCTGCCCAAAGGGCCATGGAAACTCAAACATTTGCAAACAGCTTTTTAAGATGTCTCCCACCTGCACTGCCTACTTCCTATTGGAAATTAAGACATTCTGTTATTAAATTCCAAAGGCTTGTGTGGCATTTTTTTCCAACAGGCCTACCTGAAATATATAAACAATTAAGTGTTAATTCCTAAACTGACAGAGTAGTGAAAGAGGGCGAAAGGTAATTTAAGGGGGAAAAAAAAAAACCCCAAAGATGGGTATGGAGGAGCAGGCCTGCTCCCCAGCACTCGGGAGTCTGAAACACAAGGGTCAAAGGTGGAAGGCCAGCCTCGGCTACACACTGAGATCCCGTGTCATAGAAACAAAATGCACTGCTGTGCGACCTGCTCTAACTCAAATGGTTTCTTCTGGGTGATGATTACTCATCAAGGAAAATGAAAATCTCAAAACTTAAACTTGTCCCATCTCAGCAGAGACACAGTCTGGATTCAGTCTTTTTCACCGATATGTTGACATCCCTGCTTTTCTGACACATGATGGACATTCTAAAGGGGGAACTCTGGTTTGTGTGTGTTCCCCAGGCACACCTGTTGTGAATCGTGCCGCAAGGGAAAATGCCTTATGCGGCTGCACAGAGGCTGACTTACAAACCGCAGTCTGATTAAACCAACAGTGTTAGCAGCAGTCCTGAAGGGGCTGGACGGATGGCTCAGAGGTTAAGAGCACCCGGCACCCTTCCAGAGGACCAGGTTCAGTTCCCAGCATCCACCTGGCGGTTCACAATCATCTGTCACTCGTTTCAGGGGAGCTGGCGCCTTACCGTCTTCTGCCCAGCTTGGGTTCTGCACCCATGTGGTACTCACATACATGCAGGCAAAACTCCAAAGTGCATAGTATTTTTTTTTAAAGTAATTAACCCCCAAATTCTCTTGGTCCACGTTTTAAATGAATCTGATGAGAGAATGTCTTTGAAATTTGTTGGCAAAATGAAAGCAATGGCCTCAGAGCTGTCCAGCTGATTGGCAGGCCAGGGAGACAGACAGGGTTCTCTGTCAGGGGTTTAAGATCACATGAGCGGCTCCTAAAGCAGACGTGTAGTTGAGAGTGCAAGGCGGTGGGGACCCTCAGGGTCTTTCTCTTTTCTTTCCGTTTGTTTTTTAAAGAAAACATTTTGGAAGTGTTTATTTATAAAAGTTTAAGAACAAACAATTGTTAGAATCCCAGACCAGACAGCTTAAGTTAAGCCTAAATGTTGCCCTCTGTCCATCCTCATAGTTGATTCTGGGCTCCTCACTTTCTACACAGAGGCAGACGTATCTCCGAAGGCCTCCTAGTGTGTCTGGATTCCAGGCAAATGGCAGACGCCACTCTCCCTTCTCCAAGGAAGCTCAAACTGCAGGCTCCAGATTCTAAGGCATCAGCGAGCAAAGATGACGCATCTCCCTCCAGCTGTATGACAGCGACACTTCAGCCAGAGGCGCACCCCCCTCACCTCACCCCCCTCACCTCACCCCCCTCACCTCACCCACATTCTGAGTCTCTGTTTCCTTCCTCTCTCTGTTTCAGGGGTGGAGTCTGGACTGAGACAACTCCCAGAGGAGGGGGCTTGGGATGGAGCCTCCACCTGGGAACATTCCCGACTCTTTGGGTATATGGAGGCCAGAAGCTGTGGTGTTGCTTCCAACCAAACACTGTGCACGACCATACTCCCTAAAGTTTTGGAGAGAAAAGTACCTCCAAATGATGGCCGCTCTCCTGAGAGCTCACCTTTCACAGTGACCTAGGTATAACACTTAATGAACTTCGGTCATTGTAAATGGGGTATTTATACAAGAATTTTTCATGTCAGTTGAAAAAAAAACTAGCACCTCTGGCTTGGAATTCGGGGTGCTGGGATTAAAGGAGTGTGCCAGCACATGCCTGTAAGTTGAAATTTAACGTTATATCAAATTACGTAACGCCGGACTAAAGTCTGAGTGAGGCCGACTTACTTCTTCTCTCCACCATTTTCCTTCTCATCTGCGTTCTCTCTCCGTTTGCCTCTCCTGGGGGTCAAACTCAGTTCTGTATGCAGGGAAGACACTGAGCATTTGAGTCACTTCTAAGTCAAGTGAACGTTCTGAGATACCAACAGCTAAGTGTGAATTCAGGTCCCTGGGGCTTGCTAAATTCTACACAAAGGACACACATAGCAATACGCACGACCAGTTTAAACACTTCTCTATGATCAAATATGTATTTACAGGAAACATTGGTGTATGTTTCAACATTGACGACTTTTATTTCCGCAAGCTTTGGCTGTGAGAAGAACCAAAGTGGTTATTCTTTGGTTATGCACACTAGACAAACGGCGTAAGATGTGTCCTCTGGGTGAGAAGTAGACCAACATTGTCTACCTTGGAGGGTTTAAAGATAAGATTATTTACAAGCTATAAACGTGAGGAGGGAACGATAAGCAAGGTGGAAAGACAGCGCCTGAACAAGACCACAGCTGTGAGAGTGGATTTTAGGTCCAGAAAGTTAAACAGATCAATGGGGACATTTTTGGATGAGAAAGAATTCTGTGCGGCAGGATGATTTGTTTTTCTTTTTTTACTGATTTATGGTCTGAGTTGAATAGCTGGGTTGCCCCAGAAAGGGAGGAAAGAAACGGAGTAAAACTAATGATAAAGCATGTGGCGGGGCTGAGCAGGCGGCAGGTTTGGGAAGCGTGAACGACATGAGAACAACCCGTGCTGGACACGCGTGTAGGATACATGTACTCTCACTGATCACGTCAGTGCTGACACTCGTGCTCCATGCTGAACCTGCATGAATCTCTGGGGGAACTGAGCTCCCATTCCATGACTTGGCAGGTGAGGTCTGAAAGTTGCAGCGGGTTTCCACTTGTGCCCATTTATCCCTAGACTTATCCCATTGCTCATCTCTAAGACCTGGTTCCTGCTACCAACCTGTATTCGCCGCTGCTCCTTAATGAATTTTGTACCCATTTCATGACAAGCTTCCACAGATGCATGGATTCCCACAGGATCTTGCCAGACCCAGGACTTTGGAACGAGAGTCTTCACACACAGTCAGAGGAGCCCCACAATGGGTTCGGGAGAACCACTCCCTCTAAACTTCCTTGTTCACAGGTGCCTGAGATGTGGGCACAGTGAACACTGATTTCCTTGTTCATAGGACCAAATTACGCCCAAATCCAGCCCTTCAGAGAAAGGGCTCCACCAACGGGGAAAAGGTGACAGCCGCTCAAATAACAACCACTTCTGCCAAGTATTAATGACACAGCGAAGGACAAGAAAGCACTGGGGAGGGGCTTGCATGAGTGTGTTCTTGCAAGGCAGATCTCACAAAAAAGACTCTGCCAACACAGCCTTGGGCAGTGGTCACCACAACCTCACACCAAAAATAACTTCTGGAAGGATGCCTGTTTAACCTTAGATTATTGATGCCCCAACCTCAGTTGGAACTCTTTAGCCAAACATTAGTTTCAAAATACTGTATGTGATCCTGAGGCTGCTCCCGATCACCTTTTTTGGCTGTACGATGTAATATGGCTCGCACATTCTCATTCCAATAGTCTGTGACCTCTTCCCCCTTTTCTTGGGGCTGTGCTCTCTCCCCTAACTCAGTCCTCCTTGCACAGCCAGAGCAAATGCCCTGCGGCCCGAGCTACTCTCGCAGTCCAAAGGGACTCTCTGGGATTTGCTATTAGGTGGTGAAACTTCTAGCAGTCTGCCTCCAGGAAACGACTCTTATCTTTTTATGGAGGCACTTGTCTGAACAAGAGTTCGGTGGATATTACAACAGCAGCAATGCCCACCCCTTTATAAAAATAGAGCAAACAAATTGATAACTTCGTTGGGTAGAATATAACTTCTTTGTGGTTTTATTTGTGTGTGTGTGTGTATGTGTGTAGTGTGCATATGTGTGAGTGGGTGTGGGTGCGTGTACAGAGAACTTGTGGAGGTCAAAGACAACTTCTTTGCCTTCTCGTTCCCTGCTCTGTAGACCAGTCTAACTAGCCCCGTCTCCTATCTCTGCTGTCCATCTCCCCACAGTGGCGCTTGTGTGGGATGCAAACTTGGGTCACGGGGCTTGCACAGCTACCCACGGGGTCATCCCCCCAGCCTCTGGACTACTACTCTATCGACAGTTTGAAGCACACAGAATTCAGTCTTTGTTGAACGTTGATTGTGTCCCCATACACCAGGGACTTGTGGGTACAGGATCCGAGAAGCCGTTCTCCCGCCTCACTGGAATATAAGAAAGAACAGACTACCAACAGAACACTGAATTCTCCCAGCCTCTCCAGGAAAAGAGTATTTTAGGACAGGTCCCCAAAATCAGAGGATGAGAGACTTGTAAACGTCACGGAACTCAACTCCCTCAGATACAGAGGCGTCCTTCTTACCGGGCAGTTTGCAGACTCTAGATGAACACATTTAAATATTGAGTCAGTTAAAACTAGAGAGTCCAGTCCAGTTATTTAGAAACCCTGAAAACTTGAGGCAGGCACTGAAACATTCTTCACATAACTTCTCCCGAGAAAGATTCATAAGCCAACTGTGTGCCTAGAAAGCCAGTCCCTCTCAAACAAGGAAGGCACCACTTCTTTGAAATTGCTAAAGTCCACATTCAGGGTCCAGAGTAGTTCCGAGAGACTTAGCTGTTAGCAAGCTGAAGCCGGGTCAAGAGAGGCTGCAGCAAGGATAAAGATTTCCCAAGAGGGAAACAGTAGAAATGCTGTAACAGCATCCCGCTGGGGTGACATCGCTGATAGTCTGCAGACAGCCAGAGAAGAAATCGGGACCATTGTACCACTAACCCTGGCCAGGCACGTACTTCCACCGCTTTCATGCGGTCCTTTCTCCCTCCCTTTCGAGACAACCCTATGAGTTTCTGAATTAAATCTCTGAGCGCGGGTCCCCCGGGAAAGAGCAGGAGGGAAGATCATTACCTTTGTATATAATGGATCAAAAACATGGCTAGCAGGACCCGGTTGGGCAGGTTGCTCAGGCGCGCGGCTGCAGGGCGGACGCACTCATACAGCGGCCAAACCATCGAGGGCAGCTCCTGCAGGAACCAGGCCGGTCGCGCCGGCACCTGGACTCCGGGATGCTGCCACGAGTAGCGGCCATAGGGAGAGCCCACATAACTGAGCAATACGAAGAACACAAAAGCCAAGACACCCTCTAGGTAGGCGAAGCAGTCCAGCAGGAGCAACTCGTCCAAGTCCATCGTTGAGGTCGAGGAGCGTGCTCCATGCCCGAGCGTCCAAATGGGGCCACATATAAGCACAGGAGGAGGGCGCAGAGCGGCCCACTCGAGCCCGCTCCGCAGCGGTGTGTACCTGCCCAGGGGAGGGGCGAGCTACCTGTCCGGGCGGGGACTGGACCACGAGCTAGCACCACCAGACAGTTCCCTCCCGCAGAGGTTGCAGGGGAGAGCCCGAAGGCGCAGGGCCCCGCCTGCGCAGAGAGCTCCACCTCTCCCCGCCCGCGATCCGAGAGAGCTGCACGCCCGTTGGCCGAGAGCTCCTCTGGTAGGCAGCCCGGCGAGCAGGAAGGGCGGGATCCCCGAGCGCCCTGCAGCCGGAGCTCCGCCCACTCCGGGCCACAGCCCCACCCCGAAGTCTTGCTGTCCCAGCCTCGGTCCCGCCCCTAGGCTCTGAGCCTCCGGCACCGCGGGGTTCTGCAACCCGAGCCACTCCCCTCACGATCTCCTTGACAGCGGCGGGGCTGCCCGCCTCTCTGCGCACGCGCCTTGCTGTGGGTCGTCCACGCAGGTGCCTGAGGCTCCGTGTCAGACGGGGTGATGTGTGCTCAGCGGCGTTGAGGGTTTCTGTGCGGAAGCATCTTCCCTGTAGGGTGGTCATGCTTTCCTCGCTTGCGTTTCCTGCACGATCGTGTTGTTTCTTACAAGGCATATGTCTTGGCTTCCCCAGCTAGGACCCCCCCCCAGCCGCTGGGGTCCTCGGGAATCAGCCGGAAGTACCGCGTGCGAGCTGGCTGTCCAGCTTGGTCGCGGTGTGAGCTCCGCGTGTGCAGCCGCGTGGGCCATGGGGCGGCGGGCGAGGGCCCGGCGGCTGCAGCCGCAGGCTGAAGGCGCGGAGGACGACGCCGAGGGCGGCAGGAAGCGCGACCAGGCGGTAGGCACGGGGAAGGAGGGGCGCCTCGTGGGCTCTGGCTTGGTGGCTTGCTGGTGGGCCGGATTAGCAGGGATGGGGGATTCGCTCAGTCCTTGCTGTTCTGCCAGGGCTGGGAAGGTGGCTATCCCGAGATCATCAAGGAGAACAAGCTCTTCGAGCACTACTATCAGGAACTCAAGATCGTGCCCGAGGGAGAGTGGGACCAATTCATGGACGCACTCCGGGAGCCCCTCCCGGCCACGCTGAGAATCACTGGTTACAAAAGGTAAGTCTGATATGTTTTTGCTGGGGTTGTGGACTTGGAAGCTCTGGGGAGGGAGATCGGGTGGTTGCAGGGGAGCAGCCTGAGATGCTTAGGTGTTGCTGGTGGAAGGTCCGACTATGGCGAGAAAACTCAACCCGAGAACGTTCCTGTGGGGAGTGGGTGGACTGATGGGTTCAACTGAGGAGCATGGAAAATTTGTGGCATCCAGTTTGCCTCTTTCTCCCCGCCCGTCATTGTACATCATTCCTGAGACTTGTCACAAATAGAATTGAAGCTGGGCAAGAGTGCAGCATTGCATTGGATTTATTTTTAAGGTGTATCCAACCTGTGTTCCAACGCGACACAGTAGAACCAGAGGGGTTCTGGATTTAGTAAATTGGTTTTGTTGCTTTGCAAGGTGAATTCTTTTTAAAGTGGTAAAAATTTAGTTGGTTAAAAACAAGTGTGGGGCGATGGTGGCGCATGCCTTTAATCCCAGCACTCGGGAGGCAGAGGCAGGCGGATCTCTGTGAGTTCGAGACCAGCCTGGTCTACAAAGCTAGT
>NC_022021.1:48869360-48876281 GCF_000317375.1 Microtus ochrogaster
AAAAAAAAAAAAAAAAAAAAAAAAAAACAAAACCAAGTGTGGGGGTGGGGTGGGGTTAGGGTCAGCATCACTTCTAGGAGCCAAGAACTGAACCCGTGGGAGAGGTACCCCAGATGCCCCCTGTACGTATTCCACCATGCCTTCAAGCTGCTGAGCAGAGTCCTCTGCCCGGCACCAGGTCAGCTCTTAGCCAGTGCTGGCAGCTCAGAGATCTGCAGGGCATGGAGTCTCCATCTGTACCTGCTCCAGAGGCACCTCCAGATGAGAGCCACCTGAGGGGCATGCTGCCTCAGGAGCCCGGGAGAGGGGTTCAGAGAAGGGGTCTTTAGAAGGACCATCCGTGGAGTCAGCATCGGACTGAGGCACAATGGGAGCAAGAAAGCCGCAGCTGTATGCAGCCAGGGAGAAGGCTCAGGACACAGGCCCGGCTTGCAGAAGCAATTCCCTGAAGTTCAGCTCTGAGCAAGGCAGGAGGGATAGTTAAACTGGAGATTGTCAGACTGGAGACCATCGTAGCCGTCCAGCCTTAGGACCAGTTGCTCTATGGAGCCAGTCCAGAAATGCTGTACTAATTTCCAGAGTATTAAATCTGTCCCCCAGTAAAACATCACAGAACATTTCTGCCACGTTGTAGGAAGACAGGTCAAACTCAAGGGAAAAGGGGGGAAACCCTGGGAGAATTCTATCTGCCACAAGTTGATGGTCGTAGAGGTGCCAAGCCTGAGTTGAGTTGATTGAAATGGACACAGGCCAGGAGTGGATGGCAGGCTTGGGACCATCCCACATTTTTGGTTCTCATCGTCATAGAAACCAGGTCTTACACAGAAGAGATGCTGTGGGGGTGGGCCCAGAGGAGGAGCAGCCATAGTGAGGACAAAGTGAATTCTTAAAAATTAACAATGTCGGTCCGGAGACAGGTTCATTTCCCAGCACCCTCATGGTGGCTCACAACTGTCTATAGCTCCAGTTCCAGGGAATCTTGACACCTTCCTACCAAATGCACATAAAATACAGCTAAATAAATATTTGTAAAAAATTAACAGCCCTGGATGATGAAGGAACGCTTTAGAGTTGGTTTCAGTTGAAAGGTATTTTTAGTCTTAAAGTTATTGCATTTTTATCAACTCACTTTTTGTAGTCACTGTGAAAATTGCCTACTTTTTTTTTTAATAGCCATGCCAAAGAGATTCTCCATTGCTTGAAGAACAGGTATTTTAAGGAGTTGGAGGACCTAGAGGTGGATGGGCAGAAAGTTGAAGTTCCACAGCCACTAAGCTGGTAGGTACAGAATCCTCCCTCACGTTGGGCGTTTCTTAGATTTCTATTCTATTTATTGTATTGATTTTGTGTTTCTTAGATTTCTATTCTATTTATTGTATTATTTTGTGTTTTGTCCCTTGGATGTATTTCTCAGCTCTGTCACCGCTGTTGGCGTAAAGAGCCTGGGTGACTTTTCCAGCATCTCACGCTGTTTTCCCTGATGCTTTTTCCAGCCTCAGACTGGCGTGCACATGTTCGTAAAGGACTTGCCATTCGTGTTTCGCACACGGTTCAGTCCTTTGGTCTTTGATGATCCTGAGTGGCTTTTCTCACTTCTGTTCTCAACCCCGAGTTTCCCACACCAGAGTTTCAGAGTAGTTGCTTTCCCTTCAGAAAGGGAGACCAGACTCGGCCTGGCAAAGCCCCACCCCTGGCTGCTGTGGCTTATGGCCCAGTGTTTCCCAGCACAGCTTCCGGGCAGAATCAGTCTTCCACTCTGTCAGGCAGCCAAGCACTTCCATGGTGGGGCTTTCATGACCTGCGATCCCCGAAGCCTAAGGCATAGGGTGCCTCCTGCCATACCTCAAGTGCTGCAGCCCAGCCCAGAGGCTCCATACCTGCGTGAACAGACTCAACAGATGTTTTCAACTGTGGTTTCAGGTTTCAGATTTGGGGATCGAATTTTCACGAAAGAAAAGTATTTTTTAAGTCATTGCTAGATGAATTTAGTTAAGTCTTTTCTGGTAACTTTGTAGGTTTTGGCTATTTTGTGCTTTTTATTTTGAAATGGGGTCTCATTGTGTAGCCCTGGCTGGTCTGGGAGTTGCTATGTAGATTCCAGTCTAGCCTCGGACTCACAGAGGTTGAACGCTCTGACTCCCTTCTGTTGGAATTAAAAGCCTGTGCCTCCGTGTCTGGCGTTTGATTATTTATAAATTGGTGTTGTTATCTTTTATTTTTTGGCAATCAACACAAAAGATTAGGGTTTTGTTAATCATGACAGATAGCTGGCCTCTCCTCACTGGCCATTTGGATTTGTGGTCGGTCTCCTTAGCATAGTTAGGCACAACATGCTCATTGAAATGAGCACTGGGTACCAGACACTAGAATCGGTGTTCAGCGATGAGCCAAGCCTATCATCACTGCTGCAGAGTACAGAGACCTGAAGCCTGTGTCGCTGCCCACCCCCCAGCTATGCATTTCTCTTAGATTTTAGTAGTTTAGAAGGTAATATACAGGAGAATGACTTGTATGTGTGTTGCTGTTGTGAGTCCATGGGAAAGGAAGACGCTGTCAGTTGTTCTGGTCGTTGACTGGTTAACGGGTGGCGGCTTCTTAGCATGTAACCACCCTGGTAACTCCCCAGCGGGCTGACCTCTCCTTGAGCCTTGGTTGGAGACTGGTGGTCATGGTGCCTGTGCATTGCCTGATGGGGAGGCATCTGGCGTCTTGGTTTCCCTAGAAGTTGTTGCTTTACATCACCCGGAGACATTTGTCCCGTAACCCTTGTACAGTGATTACGCAGGAAGGCCTCGCAGATGAGCACACATCTATGAGACATGCTGTTGTTGTCATTCTGTTCTCCATTTCCCCACAAACTCCGTGAAACAGACTCTTGCTTTGAGTAGCCCTTGAACACCTAACTCCAGCTAATGCCATAGCTGCTTTCCCGTGTCCTTCTCTAGAATTGGGCGTCCGGCAGAGCCTTCCAGAGCCTTTGGAGAGAGGAGAGGAAGGAAAGCGACTCTTTCTCTGTCAACGGCTGGCAAGGCCGTGCTCTGCTTAGTTTTCTGAACACAGCCGGAGTGTGATAAAAGATTAACTGTGTAATCAATAGCTTTTCCCATTATCAGTGACAGTTACTTAATCAGGTGTGCATGTTAGTGCTGGACACTGGGAAGACTCAGCAGTCAGACAGCAGCTTTTTGGGACTTGTGGTTTTCTCTGCTCAAAATGCAGCCAGCCATAGGGTCTTCTCTCGCCTTTGGCCACAGTGGGGCATAGTGTAAAAAGATAGCAGTGCTGCTTCTGTCTTCCGAGAAACCTCAGATGGGCTTTAAAATTCTTTAAGACATTCATTAAACAAAAAAACCCCAAACATGTCAATAGATTTTTCTTTGGGTTGCCAGCTCACAAAAATGACATGGAGACTTATTAATCATGAAAGCTTGGCTCACTGCTTAGTCCTGTTCCACCAGCTCTTACATTTTAGCCCATTTCTGTTCATCTACATGTTGCTAAGTGACTTGTGGCTTTTATCTCTCCTCCTGCACTTCTGCTGGCGACTCCACCTTACTTCTCCCCAAAGCTCTCTGTCCACAGAAATCCTGCCTAACCTCTTTTTCTTCCTAGCTATTGGCCATTCAACTCTTTATTGAGCTATTCAGAAGGCATTTTGGCAAAGACACGTCTTCAGAGTGTACAAAAAGATTATTTCACCTCAAATACACAAGTTCATAAGTATTTGCTCTTAAAAGCACATGACTTAAAATATTTGCCATTGCTGGTGAGATGGCCTAGCCTTTGGACCTGCACTTGGAATGCAGGGGTAGGCATAAAAATTATTATGTATATATGTATTTGCTGGCCATTCTAAAGATGTGTGATCAATTTGGTTTTTTATTCATTTTCACTTGAGCATTTAGCCATTTGGAAGTTGTAAAATATTTTAATTGTGAATTCACTAGCTGTCATGCTCACTACAGGAGAACTTGAAGCTTATCTTAGTAAACGTCTACCTTAGCTGTCGGTACTAGAAACTGACCCATTAAGAACATAGAGGCTATTTATTGCTCAGACTATGTGTAGGTTGCTCCCCATGCTTGAAATGAAAATTCAGTTCTTTCTAGTAAGTCCCAGCGGTATATGGTGTTCACACTGATGCTCTGGTGACTTGGTAATTTGTACAGTTTTACTGTCATTGGTCACAGACAAGTTTGGGGTTGCCAGAAGTTATATCAAATTTGGCATTTTGCTACTCTGTTTCAGGTGACAGAATGGCCCAGCAGATTCCTCAGATACAGCACTAGGAGCCAAAACTGGGAGTGTCTGTATTACTGCCTTGGAAACCAGAATGAATGCCTTATTTTTTTTTTTAACTGCCTGATAAATCGAACACAACTTCAAAGTGTACTGGTTTTTTTGTTTGTTTGTTTGTTTGTTTGTTTGTTTGTTTGATTTTTCGAGACAGGGTTTCTCTGTAGCTTTTGGTTCCTGTCCTGGAACTAGCTCTTGTAGACCAGGCTGGTCTCAAACTCACAGAGATCCGCCTGCCTCTGCTTCCCGAGTGCTGGGATTAAAGGCGTGCGCCACCACCGCCCGGCTAAAGTGTACTGTCTTGAATGGAGGATACTGTGTGTAAAGTCCAGTCAGTTCCATTTCCGTAATTCAGTAGACAGAATTATCACACTATCTTAAAACATGGCTGTTGAGTAGGGTCTTAAGATGCTCAATGCTTGTTGGCTTTCTGTACCACTCCCAAGTTTCAAATTCGTCAGCTGTGTCTGTTTTCCAGTCAGCCTGAACTCATTGTCCTGGCGGCTGCCGTGGCTACAGATGGACACACAGAACCTTTGTGAGCATTGTTGTTAACGGAGCTCATTGTCTGCTCCTGGCGAACAGTCCACAGTGACACTCGCATTGATCACTGTCTCACCTGCCGAGTGTGACGTTGGGCTAATGAGGCATGACGAGCCTTGTGCTGTGGGTCACATCAGAGACCTCATGAGGATAGAATGTGCATAGGTGACACGGGCAAGAGGCTGCGTTGGTAACTCTGGTCCAGGAGGTAAAGATGAGCACAGTGGTGGTTTCCTTGTGGAACCCTTTGTGTAGAAATAGAAAATAGTTGAAGACAATCATGATCAGATATTTGTCAAGTATTTGCATATCTGCTACACGTGCCTTATTATGTGAAAACGGTGAGTTTCTTATCTTCCATCTCCTCTCATGTAGGTACCCTGAGGAACTTGCCTGGCACACAAATTTAAGTCGGAAAATCTTGAGAAAGTCCCCACTGTTGGCAAAGTTTCATCAGTTCCTGGTTAGCGAGACCGAGTGTGTAAGTTGGTTCTGTGGGTGAGCTTGGCCTGAAAGCACCTAGTGCTTCATCGCCGAGCATCCACTGCAGAGGGTCACTATGGTCGTACTTTCTTGGTGTTGATGAGTCTGCCTTACTGTCTCCTCGCTGACATGGCTTAGAGTTGGATGGGAGCAGGACGAGGCAGTCACTCATGGTGTTCTGTTCAGTGTAACTCCTTTTTCTTCTATTTGCCTGTCGTACATACAAAGTCCGAGATTTTAAGACTACTTAGTGGACTATGGAATTTATCTCGTTTACTTTTAAAGGCATCGTTAATTGACACTTTATCCTATTGTATCTTCCCATGTATTTTTCCCTTTATTTGACATTTACCAATGAAAACAAATGCTTGTAGCAGGTGTAGCTGTGGTTCTCACAGGTGCTGTCCTCCTGGGTTGTAGCAGGTGTAGCTGTGGGTCTCACCAGTGCTGTCCTCCTGGGTTGTAGCAGGTGTAGCTCTGGATTATTGCCTGATGGCCACTTTCTTTCCTACACTTCCAGCTGCTTGCTGCTCTGTAGATAGGAGGTTGCCCTTGAGGACGCTCACCCAAGCAAACCTAAGCTCAAGAGATGTGGTACCAGCCTCCAGGACTGTACTCACATTCCAGCCTTGGTGCTACTGGGACATTCGAACATCTTTAGATAGCAAGCGACTATCCATTAATTTGGAAATACCTCCTCACTGAATAGTTTGTGTGATACTAGAGGTTTTCCTGTTCTGGGAGGGCTACAGGACCTTTTCCTTTACACATGCCTGATTTGAAGTACTGTTTTCTTATTGTTCTGGTTTTCTCCCCAAGGGAAACATCAGCCGGCAGGAGGCTGTCAGCATGATCCCCCCACTGCTGCTCAATGTTGAGCCCCATCATAAGGTAGTGTACCAGACAGAAGAGGGGAGGGAGGAGAGGTATGGACAGTGTGTCCACTCTGTTGAAGCCTCTCAGTACTGCTAGCCTTTTCCTCCTGCGTTTGTTTGATAATGCTATGTATTTTAAGGTTTTGTTTTGTAGTTTTGTCTTCTTTCTTAGAGTACACATAGCTACCCAGAAATTGCTTCACTCTTAAAGGTTTTTTTTTTGTTTTTAACTTAGCAAATTAACTATACAGGTATAACCTGTGATCTTTTTGGCTAAGTCATGTTGACTCCATACAGCTCATTAGTTCTGAGCATCATCGCATAGTTTTTAAGTAAATTGTAGTTTTGACTTTGTCCCCACAACCCTCTGGGAACAATGAGGAAAAGGCAGAAGGGAGGGGAGTGGGTCCTGCTGTGGAGCTGATATTCCGTGTCTTGCCGGGGCGACTCCTGTTCCTGGTTTCTGAGTCTGTGGCTCCCAGCGTCATTCTGTCCTGTCCTTCTGCAGCCCGTGTCTCTGTCGCTGTGTGACTTCTGCTTTTATGAGCAGAGAACATTCTCTCCATCGTGTTGAATGAAATGAAGTCAGCATATTAGAATGACTCACAAGATGGCTTAAGATCAGATGTAGAGTCTTCCAGCTTTTAAAAAGTTGTGTGTTCTTGTTTGTTTTTGTAGATCTTAGACATGTGTGCAGAGTCTTCCAGCTTTTAAAAAGTTGTGT